>NC_051184.2:137733373-137796496 GCF_013339695.2 Rhipicephalus sanguineus
AACGGCCTGTCATGACAAGTGCATTTGGATCACACATATCCATGGGACACGTGTATATAGCAGGTATTTGGAATTATTTATTTACAAATGACCTACATTCAGGTGTCCCTCAATCTGAATGTCAAGCGTACTATAGGCATGCAATGAGTATGCCAGGACTGATCTACAGTGAGGTGTCCCGCAATTTGAATGTCAAGCGTACAGGCATGCAAGGAGCTCGCATGCAAGGACACCTACATATTCAGGTGTCCTTCCACACATTGAATGTCAAGCGTACTGGCATGCAAGGAGGGAGGACTAATTTTTGCACTTCCTAGTTTTCGCTAAATACAGCGACGTCGTGCAAGAATATATATCAGTATACGTACGTAATAATATGTCAGGTGAATTACAATGAAAGGAATACCTAAACACACCAGTAAACAAAATATATACCTGTAGTGAAATAGCAGTTAACGCATGGCAATAACAGTACAAAGCCAGGACACCACATTCATTGCAACCCTTAGTTCAGGGACGGCACCAGCAGATTACCACCTGCCCTCTCCCCCTCCCCCCCCGCCCTCCCCCACGAGCAAACATATTCAAAACACACTGCGTAAGTTCCCAGCCTCGATCCGGATGAGGTGCTGCTACACAGTCACTTTTAATCGCGATCACGCCTGATCGAGGTCAAGATGATCGCGATCAGCGCATCGCGATATTGCTCCCTGATCGCGATTTGACTGACGTCTGAGCCAAGTGCGATACGGATTAGTTTGGACCGTACAGCAGCGACCATTCTTGATTGCGGTCAATGAATCCGATCTTGATTGGCGCTGATCGCAATCAAAAGTGCCCGTGTGACAACGGTATTAATTAGAGGTGTATAATGGTCAATGCACAGAAAAAATGGTTTCTTTGGAACTGTGATGCATGATATAATGGTATATAACGTGTTGGTCTTGTCCCATGCTCACTCTGTACAAAAATGTTGCACAAAATCTCAGGAAATTTTCAATGTAGGAAGCACATGTTAGCTAGAGCTTCATATAGCCTCTGCTGGACGTTGGGTTCAATTAGGTCCCTTGTCTCAACATTTCGATACACTACACACTTGGAATGTTCGGAGTTGGAGTGCCTGAATATGCAGCTGTCAATAGTTCAATCGACTTCATGCTCAGAAGTAGACAGTTCGAGTTCTAAAACACCTGGTATAATCAGTTATGGGTTATGCTTCGGAGGTCATCGGTTTGATACCCTTGACCTGCATGCTTGAAAGGTTCTAAGGTTGAACGTTTGATACAATACACTCTGTAAAGATCAGTGTAGAGTTCCTTCATACTTTAATTAGAAGTCAAGGGTATAATACATGTAGACATGGTCGAGGTTCAATACACAAACATGTTTGTAAGGTTCAGAGGTTCGAGTCTCTACAATTCAGAGGTCAAGTGACTGATACCCTACACACCTGGAAGTTCAGTGTTCAGGTTCCTGTATACTTCAGATGCCAAGGGTTCGATTTGTTCAGCTCGAGGGAATCGATACCCTACATGCTTTGAAGGTTCGGTGTTCGCGTTCCTACATATACGTCGGATGTCGAGGATTCGATACACTGCACACATGGAAGGTTTCGGCTTGAAGTTTTTTTTACCTTGCCGGTCAAAGTTTTGACTCCCTAAATGCTTGAAAGATTTGCGTTCAAGTCCATGTAAACACATTTACCATAAGTCACAGGTTTTACTTAAAAGGTTGAGGGTTCAATACCCTATGCACCATAATACTTCGGGGTTCAAGTTGCAATATACATATTTTAAAAATTGAGGGTTCCATATTCTATGTGAACAGTTTGAGGTTTGAGTTCTGCAAACATTGTAGGTCAAGGGTTCAGTACTGCACATATGCTCAGAAGGATGGGGGTTCAATCCCTGGCACATTTGATAAGTCGGTTTGAGCTGTTGCGTACTATATGCCACTAAGTGTTTCACATGTATTTTCTCTGAAGCCCATGTATTCCTATCAAAAGGCGCCATTACAGATAGACAAATATGCTTGGGAAATAGCTCGACAAGCTTACACATTAACCGATTCTTGTACATCTCCCACAGTATGGACTCTAAAGGAGGCAAACCTGCTTGGGCTAGTTATGTTAGTTGATTTGAATACATGGAGGAAAAGCTGGGATGAAGGTTCCTGAAAATAACACTACTTTGGTTGTCAGAGAATAAACAGCTTTGGGGTACCACTACAAGACGGCGATGCTATATGCTTTGCATGTAGACAAAAAGGCAACAGCCATGAGCCAACAAAATTTAAACAGTGATACAGGCGTTCACAGTTTGAGGTAGCTCATTTTAGCTGAATATACATGTAGCAAGAGCTCTGCTGATGTGGTTGGACTGTGTTCAAAGGTTATGACAGATTTTACTGCAAGCGTGGTAATTCTGTGGTAGGTTTCACATTTGTTATAGGTGAGATCCTCTATACTGAAACCAAGAGTGGTGATTACTGGTGCAACAAAAGTACGTGACTTTTGCATGATTAAAAAATATTTTCCTATCTTCAAGGATTGGCTACCCAGAAACCTTATGAGGTAGGCTGTACGGTTACATGTCCTGGAGTTAGGGAGTAAAGTTGTTTAGCTGCAGTTAAGTATACAGCATGAAATTACCAGTTAAATCCAAGTAGCCACATGTTTTTGGCACTGGCACTGAAGACCGTTCTCTTTGCCGTAAGAAGACTAAAAATTGCTTTCGTTTTGTCATAGCTATGTGGTTTTGAACTATCCTGGTATTAAACCAACAATCATATCAATAAAAGAAGACCCAATCCTGTAAGCTTTGCAAATTTGACAGATGCACTTAGAACAAGCAGTCTCCCTTAGGCAGTATTAGAGAGTGTTGCCACTGTTATATGTAATCATCACAGTATACTCAGAGGCATGGGAATGTCACTTGCACTAGCTCACTAATGTGCTTCCTCAACGACCACATTAAATGTATCTCAGAGGTCACACCTTATTGTAGACACAATATTGTCACAACACAGAAAGAACAGGACACAGGACCACCGGTTGCGACAAGGAAAAACAAGGTCTGTATTGACAGATCAAAAAATAAGATGCTTCAACGTCATCTTCCTGAGAGAGAAGAAACAGTGGTGCTGCTCGTGCTCCTTACTTCGTTGTCCTCTGTCAACCTGCCAGCTTTTTAGTCGTGACGTAATGTACGTGGATCATCATAAGTAGTGCACCTTATGTTCTGTACTACGATAGCATCTGACTTTTCTGACGCACTTGTCTTGACAAGATATACATTTTCTTGCATGTTGTGCCATGCTTCGTGCACGGTTTCATATGTACGTAAGCCTCAGGAGATGTCTGCAGTTTTGTTAAAGAGCTTCTCTCTCTCTGATTTACTTGCACAAAAGTGCTCTTGTGCACTTATGTGTTTAAGTATGCCAGCCACAGAGTGCGAAATCATGAACTTGCATCTGTACAGAGCAAGCTCACTGCTGCCACCACAAAGACTGAATAGTTCATGTAAGCCTTATGATGTCGCAACTGTAAATACCTCTATCTTCAGGTTATATAGCTGTTCAAAGTGCCTCATTTCTTCCTTCATTGTGGTAAGCGTGTGCTAATAACTGCTCATGCTGTTCATCAATGCACTTCGACTTGTGTCATCGTTTGGAAGCTCACTCTTGAAGAAGCCTAACTTGTAAAAATTTGGTGGCTTTCACCCTTGGAAATAATATGTGAACGCCTCATGCCAAGTTATCAGTTTTCATGCATGATATCAAGGAGCCAATTTTGAAACATGGAAGTATGATTGAAATTTACCACTTAACTTTACTCAAGTTCACGAATGCACGTGAATGCCTATTAAACTACAGAGGTACAGAGAAAGACCGAGAGGGCCGGAGTTAAAAAAGACAAAGCTGGGAAATTAACCAGATTGCACTGATTTGTTGTCCCGCACTGTGAGAGGAGAAAGTGGGTAGAAAAAATAATAAGGAAATTGTGAATGCAAGAATAAGTGATGCGCATATATACATAAAAGCGTTCATCACAGATTGACGGACTGTCATAAAACTGGGTTGTTTTGAAAAATTTCAATAGTGCTCTTTCAGACCGCAGCACAGATAATGCTTGAGATGCACACTTTTGCACGTTACATGACAAAAGGACCTCTTTTTTAGCAACAAGTGCTTTATGATGTAGATCATCGGCTACATGGACACACCTGTGTAACACTGAGTGTGTGAAAGGCTGTTTACCTCATAATATGATGCTAAAGCTGTCAGCCACTTTCATATCCACTGCACTATGAATACCTCTAAATGCAATTTGAAGTTCCCCATCCTGTGTCAAATGACTGCGTTTTATGTAGTGCAAATTTTCTGATCTGCTTACTCTCTGCGTTATTTATCTGCATTCACTATGGCACCCTTTGCGTTACCCTTTGCATTACAAACAGGACAGACCATGCACTACTCTCAAGTGATGTCTTTACTATGTCACATCCCTATTCAATAGGACGTGAGACTTGTTTTAAATTATCAGTTTACCAACCTGACATTCCTTTAGCGAGCTCAATCATGCAGATATTTAGCTGCAGTCATTTTACAGACATTCAGCATTGCCCAAGATCTGTCTCTTGACATTGTGCCCCTTATTTTTTTTCGTTTAGTTCGATCACTTGCTTCAATCCTTATGTTGTAGCATCTTCAACTGTATCATGACAAAAAAAAAAAAAACAGAGTACCACAACAATGCCATAATGGCTATAGTTGGTGCTTCATTTCCTTGTTTTGTGCTGGTGTGTTACCAGATAACACGTAAAAGGAGACAGCAGTGTATAAAAGGCCTCACAGAAAAAAAAGAAAAAGAAAAAACGTCGCTCTGTTTAAGGATCGAACCCACACCTGACAACAACACTCTGCCACCAACCTGCGGCGTTAGCAACCTACACCACACAGTACACACCGGTTCGCTTGCTTAATTTCTAGGAGAAAAGTTGGAGCAGAATATGTGCGAGTGCTTGGGTACGATGTGCGATCGTATTTATTATTTAAGCAGATATTACGCGATCGTATCTCGCCTGGCGTCGCTCGCTTTTGTCGTCTCTCTTTGCTGTTGGTTGGCATTCGCTCGCGCGTGACATCATGAAGTTTTATGTGTCATCACTGCAGATACTGGCTTTTGGTGAAGCTGTTGGGTCGCCCAGTCACAAGCTTGAGCAGCTGAAGCTTGATCCCCAAAGCTCTTTTGCCATTTAGTCGGTCATCGCGCGAAATCAGTACGACGTACGCCGCCAACCCCCTTGCATCTAGCTATGTGCCGCACTGATTCGAGACGTGCTAGTCGATATCTCACTCGATCCCAAATTCAGCACGGGATTTCGATCAATTGCCTAGGCGAACGAGCGGCGACACCAGCTGATCACGAAATCTTGCTACATTTTCCTTCGACGTAACAAAATACTGTCTTGTGTAAAAGCTTTACTACTTTATAGTAGCCCTACGGTTCATTGAGAATGTAGAGCTTTGCTTCGGAGGAAAACATCGCCGACAGAAACATAAAGCCGCACAACTACGTACGTGCTGGCAGAAGCCTGTCGTCTGCTATAACAACAACAAAAAATACAGATCTGCTGAAAGAGTATTTGACTTGCGCCGTAGCAAAATGTTCTTTAAAATAAGTTGGTAGTTTTATTTTTATACTATTCTGCCTAATAATATGCATTCACTGTTTATTTGAACTCTTCGATGGTTTTGTTTTCTCTCTTTTTTAAAGAAAAAAAGAATAAGTCAAATCCATCCACAGCCAAAGCCAAATGCTATCTTTCTTTGTGTTGTCACGCTCGGCGTCTCGTTACGTCCACTGGAACTTCAAGGCAAAAGCATTAATTTCGTGTGCGAAAGCGCCGTCCATCGTTTGTGCAATGTGTAAAGCTTGCGCGCAATTCTCGTGGTTCTTGGAGCTTCGGTCAAGTACGAGCTGTTCAAGGAATCGGCGGAAGATTCCGCATGTGATGGCCGACTCCCGTGGCTGCCTACTGCACCGCTGCATGAAAGAAGCTAAAGGTAAGTGGCACAGGATATTTTGCAAAGTATGCAACTTAGTGCAAGGCTGTGTTACCGCATACGGACGAAACGTTGTAAAGACTCAGCCTTACGCACCTCTATGGGTGACCGACATTGTGCGCGTTACCGATTCGCCTTGACGACGCTCGTTTGAGCAGAGCCACGGCGCATTGGCACGGTTGTACGGAAGCAAATATGTAACAACCGAGAGAATATGCATGTGTATGATGATCGATTTTTGTTATGTGTATTGTAGTGAGCGGCACTTGCGTTGCATCGTTGTTAAAATCTGCAACGCGATTTACAGTTTGTCAACATCGTGTTCACGTTCGTGTGCGATATAACTTGCAACTTGGCTTATTTCTGCTTGCCTAGCGTCGAAGTGGTGGTAATAAGCAGAAATTCATGAAATGTTTATTATGCAATTTAACTGTGGCTTGAGCTAGTTAAACGTAGTTTTTGATGAAACAGTTACCTGGACCCGTGCCTCGAGTGTAGAGACGTTCGTGCTGTCTGTGTGTATGCGTGTGCATCACCTTTGCTTGTTAGTAATATTGTACCAATGAGCATCCACGTTTCACATCGGACAGTCATGAAAACTGGCATGCAGACTTCATATTCTGCCAGAGTGTTGCTGTTTACACATGAATATACTGTCAGCATGCAATTGTATACATTAAGCTGCCAGTGGTATAATTAGCATAGTCCTGTGTGCTTGCTGATGAAAGGATGTATACTGACGAGGCAGAAGATTCTCTGATAGGGCTAGTTAGCTCATCAGGCGAGTGTTTTAGCGCAAACGGGACATGAAAAGAAATAGGACACGTAATGACAGGACCAGCGCTGTTACAAGTCTCCCTTCTCTCTGTATCTTATTTGGACTACAGCATCTGTGTTTGTATAGCTATAGCAGCTGGCTTTTGTGTTATGCTATTCTTGCGTATGTAATGCTACAGTACTAATCAAAATAGATGGTGAATATAAAACATGCTCTTCGACAGAACAAACTGCTACACTGAACACTTAAAGGGGTGGTGCCACCAAATTTTCAGGCTATAAAAAGCCTGCTGCTGTAGGCTTCCTCTGTATGCAAGGACACCCTGCACGAAGTGTTGGACACAGCAAATGTTTATAATATATTTTAATTTGCTTCCAAAGTGTGCCCAAGTTCTTGAACTCGAGGCCCAATGCTAGTGCATCTGACGCAGACGTCACTGTGTAGGAAGTGTAACGAAAGATTTAGTGACGTGTAATTAGCGGTGACCCACAGCACTGCTGCACCGACAAAGCCAAGAGAGTGCTGACGAACCTACACTCACTCATTTTTCTCAGCGTGTTGCCGAACTAGCCAAGCTTGCTGGTATTTTGCAAAGTGCTTCACATCATCACGCGAACCAGTGACAATACAGAATGTTAGTTTGTTCGCACGCTTTGCATTAGCATACCGGGTTACCGTAGCCGTAAACGTGCGAGGCTAAATAAGTAGGGCCACCTGGCAGCAGGAAGATAAACCAGGCAAGCACCGAATCCGCCTTTTCAATTTTCCTGTGCTGCCCTCAGCCGTTTGGTAGGGGCCGGGACAACCGGTATCGCCAGAAGAAAAGCCTCCGAGATGAAGAGACGTTTCGTAACTATTCCGCTGGGGGATGGGTGCACGCACCGTGGCATCGCGAGAGAGGCGGCTTGTTGTTGCAAAAACCTAGTGTGTTCTACTTCTCTGCCGAAGTAAATTCTCGGCAACGGTGTAGTACAGAATGCGTTGCCTTTTGAAAAAATTTTTCACCGTGGTCACTCAGCGAAGACAAAGAAACGCGCCTGTAATTGTGGTTGCACAAAAAGTCACAAGATGTCGATACCGTTGTCCAGTAACCTGGTATTCCACAAACACCTCTGCATATTCTGGAATGCCGTACACTAATGTTCTCTATGAGAAAATTTTAGCAAGTGTTACAAGGCATCCCGACAGTTGCTTGCGTGTGTTACAGCTTTGTGGGCCCAGGTGTTCAAACTTCCTACACAGTGACATCAGTGTTTAACTCGGCACCCAGAAACCCAAAGTCATTCGCATAAATAAGGCAGCATTACATTACATCAGGAATATATTGATTTTGGAGCATGCATCATGTTTCATGGAGCACTAAGAAACGTTTGCCACAAGGAATGTGCAAGCCGCTAATTTTATGGCACCACCCCTTTAACAAAAGCCCGCTGCATGCTCAGTTGCCACTTGCTTGAGCATTTTTTAAACATATTCCCATTCCTCACCACATTGACACGTCTCATTGAGGGCAACGTCACCATGGTTTGAGTTCTTTTTTGAAAAAAATATCAAGCTGCATATAGGATGCTTCTGTGTCTAAAATCGGTGTCACACGTGCACTCTTGATCGTGATCAAGGTCGATCCAGATCGGATTTCTTGATCGCGATCAAAAATCATCACTGCTACACGGACCAAACTAATCTGGATTGAGTTTGGTACAGACAATTCCAATCGCGATCTGAGCCAGATCTCGATGCGCAGATCATGATGGTCTTGATCTTGATTGGGCCTGATCGCGATTAGACATGACCGTGTAGCAGCGCCTGATCCTGATCGAGCCTAATTCGTATCGCCCCTGATCGCAGTCAAAATTGCTCGTGTGACACCAGTATTACATGTATATCATAACATTAATGACTACCAACAGACAACCAAGGCAAGGAAAGCATTGGGGATGTTATTTGTAGTAATTATGATATAAATGTCAAGAAATTAAAGTGGATGAATGGACAACTTGCCACCATCAGGGACTGAAGGAACCTGCAATGTTGAAGTAATGTGTCCGATCCTTTACCAAATAAGGTACGACAATGGTCGTCCTCCGTACACTTATTGGGTATATCTGTGTATTTAAACCTGAGAGTGTTAGCCAATGCCGCTCGTAGCCATGGCGGCGAATGTGGAACATCCTTTTTTTTTTTCTTGCTGGCATCACATGGCACATGATCTTAATTTCTTGACATTTATATCATAATTACTACAAATGATGTCTCCTATATCTTCCTTGGCATGATTGTCTGTTGGTTGTCTCTATGTTGTGTCTAACGAAGAAAATGATCCCTTAAATTCCCTTTGTTTTTTTAAAGGTATATATATAACTCAGAAATATCAGGTAAACTATACTCCCATATCACAAGTTGGTCGCACTGCTGTGGAGACTGCTTAGCCAATAGGAAAAGTTAAAATCTCTTATAAGGTATTCATCCGTGCTGTGCTGGCTGCTTTGCATCTCCATTTTGTCTAAAGGCACTTGTTTGGCAAGTAAAGCCAGCATATGGCAGCACAGGAAAAAACAAAGCATTGCGGCATCGCTTGAAGCGGGTGCCTTCTGAGTCAAATTTTTCAACTCGTCATTGTGCACTGTTGCCCATAATGTCTAAAGTGATGCTTTTTATTTGATTTATATTTGTGTCCTGGCACTTCAACAGCAATGTGTTTGCGAATATTTTGCATTGTTTCAAAGATACACTCTCAAATTCTTAGCAGGTGTGAGCGAACAAGCACCTGATCTCAATAATAAAGACAAAACATACCTTATGCTTTGTCCTCAGCATGAGATGACACAAAGTGATAGCTGATTGCGTAGTTTATTTTTTGATGTCAAGATAGTGGGCAAGTAGCAATCATGAGATCGGATCAAAGCAGGTGGTCACATCTGATGGATGCGGCCACGTCGCTTTATAATCACAATCACCAGCAGTTACCTCTTTAATAATTAGTCCTAGGACGTACGTGCAAAGCGGGATTAGTGGTCACATATCGCTCTGACGTAGCATGTGCCAAACAAATGCGAACGTCTCGACCTTGCCAATTCTAAGGCAGTTGTATGTAGAGCTATGTTTTGCTTTCATAAGCATGTGGCTTGCTTACACCTCATAGCTTCCACATTGCTGCAACGAGCTTGTGAGATGAAGTATAGTTGTCGATAGTGAAAAACGAGGAAAAATAATTGAACTGCTTATATTACAACAACGAAATCCATTCAGGATGAATCAGTCCTCAAGAAAGTAGTTCATGGGGAGATGGAAGCTTGAGGAGGTGGAAAATGCTTGAACGCGGGGTGTCACTGGAGCCAACGTTTCAAGAAGTGGTCTCGTCTTCTTCAAGGTAGTTGCTATCATGAAGAAGACAAGACCACGTGTTGAAACATTGGCTCCAGCAACACCCTGAAGGATTTTTCATCTCCTAAAGAAGGTGTGATATTTGGGAAAAATTCACAGAAAAGATCAGCAGGAGGAGCTGTTGCCACTTTAATGTGAAAGAGATTTCATGCTTCCGAGAGGTGGGTAGACATTGTCTAGTGGCTACGACATTACGCACAGTGTATAATCGTGTGGGAAGGTGCTTTCTCTACGTGTTGTCGTGAGATGTGTTTTCAAACAAAGCAACTGTTTATTGTCACTTTGTCACCTATTGATAAAGATCGCTTAAAATAGGTGCAGTGCAGGAATCGGTACAAGCCTCTTACTTTTGAGTGACTGATTAACCTTTTCAACAGATGAATGTTCATTTCAAATAAAATAATGAAAGCTCTAAAAGTTTTATTCATAATACAGCTGGTGTGTTTTAACAATATACCGTGATACTGTTAAATGCTATCGATGTGCTCGAGTAATGCGTAATGTGACAAAAATAATAGTATTTGACCTCAGAGACTGCATATGCACATTTACACAACTTCAAATGTGTGTGGCTTTGAGAGCATGGTAAAAGTTTCTGGACAAGCTTTTGTTTCACTCCTAGTGAGCGTTCTGGCAGTGCTCGCTATGTGGGAAGTTATGTTGTCACGGCATAATTGGACGTTTCATTGTCAGCCGACTCACCTCGCTTAAGCCCTGCATCCCGTTCATCTTAAGCTGTGTGGCTCAGTTCCTTTTTAATATGCTGTTTTTCTGAGGGGGGGAGAGGGAGACGCACGCTTCTGTCACACAATGTGACTTGAAGATTAGCTTTTGATTGTTAGAAGACATATTTCACATTCTGAAAAAAACAGCAGAATGTGCCACTGTCAGTGTTGCCTCTTCTTGTGGGACAAGTTGTGTATTGGAGAATCGGTCATTCTGCTGTTACATGGAGGGGTGGTTGTAGCAAGTGGCACTTAATACATTTTGTTAACATCAGACTGAGTTATCTGTGAAATGATACTTTCATACAGAAAGTATTACATAGGCCAGAGTGCACATGCCTTGGTGGCAAGTAGAAGCACAAAAACAAAACCAAATGGCTGTTCAGCATGAAACTAAGGTCACTCTATACATTTGGCTTGAGCTCTATGATGTGGCACATTCTGGATTTTACAGTGGCACAGCTCATATACATCTGATTGTGTTGAGTGGTATACTGACTAATATAAAAAGATGGGACAAAGGGTTATGTATTAAAAGAGCACTGACACAAAATTTTGAAGCTCATATAACTTGTATGATAGATTTGTGTTGACACACACGCACATCATCTACAAAATATCGATAATTAATATAGCCTAGAACATATTTAGAATAAATTTTAAAGTGTGTGCCATGCAACTGGGCGCAAAATGGAGCTTTGTGAAATCACTTTGGTGTGTATGTAAACCAACAGCCATCTACATCACGAGTTTGTGCAGGCTGCCATGACCCTTATGTGCGCTCTAACCAGCAGTTGTCAACGCGGTGCTGACGTGCAGTCACAATCTGCGGCATGCATTGTGAGTGCGTTGCTGTTTTGTGCGTTCATGTGGCCAGCTGTGTTTACAAACCACGCTAGACCCCACCTCTCTCAGCACTCTCTGAAACCGAAATTGCGACTAGGTGCTATAAATATGTGTCCAAATGATTCATCGTTGTGTGCTCTAGCAAACAAGATTTCCAGTCGTGATTAGCGTGTCATTAGCTGATTATTTCAACAGGAAAAAGCGAGATGTAAAATTTTTGTGTCAGTACTTTTTTAATAAGATAATTTTTTATGAATACTTGTTGCTGGAATAACTGCTACATGCTTTCTTGAATACACAAAATTCATAACTACCATAGAAGGAGATGAGACTTGTCTCATTGTTGGCTCATCTCCCTTCTATTGTTGTTGTGCATCTTGTGTATTACAGAGGTAATTTTGACATATCTTTCAATTTAGGTTGCGCAGTTGCAGTTCGTGTTAAGCTTTTTCATTGAGGAAGCTTTCCAGGGCATACAGTTAATGTTGCTTCCCTGTGCAGTTAGAGTTGTGGCTGTGCTGAAATGACCTTAGTACTTTTCTCATATACGGTAGAGAGTAATCATGCATCGTCAAGGTCATGTGCAACATTGGGCGGATCGGGGTAGTTCAGAAAAAATAAAATAAGGTTGTAATTGCAGAGCCTTACCTATTAAGACATTTTATGAGTGGAAAGCAGCGCTTATAGATGGAGCAAGAAAGGAGATCACAGCTTTGATTAACAACCAGATGTGTTGATTCTTCCAGTCTGCATTTATATACTGCACCACTAACGCAAGGAAACAAAAAAACAGAAGGAAGGCTCAGCCTGTGCAGAGGCATCAATCAATAGGACAGCAATTCTATTTCCTTCGGAAGCAGGGAAATCAAGGGTAGGCTTACACATGCCTTGCCACTATTGTGGATATAAGTTTCTGAAATGAGACGCACTCATCTTATCGTATCAAGAATAGCGGCAAGGCATGTGTAAGCCTCCCTTCGATTTGCCGGACTTCTGAAGGACATGGAATTGCCATCCCATTGATCACTTTATTTCCTCTGCACAGGCTGAGTCTGTTTTTTTTTCTGTTTCACTGCGTTACTGGTGCAGTATATATGTGCTGACTGGAAGAATAAAACACATTTGGTTATTGGACAGTGCCATTGGGGGGGTCTGTGTCCTTTCTTGTCCCGTCTTTTAGCACTGTTTTCCACTTGTAAATATGAACCAACCAGCCAAATGAGTACCCTGCCTTTAAAAAAGGATGCCTGGGTTGGCCTATTGAAAATCGGTTTTTTGCTTCTACAGAAATTCCAATGTAAGATTTTGCAGTTTTAAAGACCTTATGTGCGGCCTTGTGCAGATTGACCTTGGCCGAGGAATTTTAATGGAAAACCAGAAGTGGCAGTGGCTTCCAGAAGAAACCGAGGGCTCCCTTGCTTTCTCAGAGAGAAAGAGCAAAGGCACTGTGGCGCATCGAAAACCTGCACAACTAGAGCATCCCTGGTTCACCATGCTGCTCTTTCATCAAAGAGGAAGGTCATCATCCTCAGAGAAGCTTCATGCACTGAAGCGTGAGTCTCTGAATCATATTTTTGTTCTGTTACAGGCAGAAAACACTGAGATTCAGCCAGGATGTCTAGAATGAGTAAGGGTGACAAGTGTGGAGATTTTCTTGCCGGGCAGTGTCGCATTTTGCACCAGTGCCGTTAGTGGCCGTGAGAGGTGCCGCTGTTTAGAGTTGCAGATAGCCACAGCTGCCGTTGCAGATTACCGTGGCCTTGTCCGAGACCTCAGTAAGTGTGCTAGTGTGCTCAGTCATTGCTTTGTGCACTGCCAGAGCATTTGACACCACTTGTTTTTATCCGCATCATTCTGATACTGCCCCAGCAGCTGTTTAATGTGGCCCATCACCCCTGTGTAGATGCTCTCCCAGTCTGCACACGGGTTCTTGTAAGCAACATCAGGAAAGTCTTCTTTCGGCAGCTTGTCCTTTCCACTTATGAGTGCATGCCTCAGTTGGTTCACAGAAATGTCAGCAACCTCGGCGTCATAGTTACACAGCACGCATGATAAGGTCTCACTTATCCTGTACACGTGAGGTATGGAAGCACGTTTCTTCTGTTGGGCACTGGCAGGCTGGGAGGTTTGGACAAACTGTTTACCACATCTTTTAGGAACGCAGGAGTGTAACTGTTTGTCGGAAAGTCCCTTTCGCTTTTCTACATATAGGAAGTCAGGTCTTCAGGTTTCGTGCAAATACAACATAACGATCCAAGACGACAACTACTGACCTTGGCAAGCGTCAGAATGACGCTTGCCAAGGTCAGTAGTTGTCGTCTTGGCTGGTACATTGGCTGGTACTTGAACATTTGGCAAGCGTCAGAATGACGCTTGCCAAATGTTGAAGTAGCAGCCAGTGTATGTACTCTTTCTGTAGACGTAGAAGGAAAGTGCTCCATTGTTCCTTTTTGCCAACACATCCCAAAAAGGCAGTTTCTAGTCAGCCTCCACCTATCCTGCGACCTCAATTAGATCTTTATAGTTTAGTTGTGTGATGAAGCTTCTAAAGCAGCCAAGCTTAATCACTCAGAAAAATAGTCTACATAATACACCATAATACTTGGTGTTGTGCTGAAAAGCGAGGGCAGGCGGGCTTTTCCAGCCGCTGCATCATCAGATTCACAGTGGTCACTGAGACAGGCACCCATTGGTGTGTCGCGTACTTGCCTGTAGTGGGCTTTTTCAAAACTTAAGTAGGTGTTACCCAGGCAAAAAACTGAGGTGCCTCCTCAAGTCGGGGGCATCAGTTGCAGACCTTTCTTGTTGGGCCAACCAGTGCCAAGAGCAGCAGCATGCACCCCAGTGGTCGTATTAGTCCGAATGTAAGTGAACAGAACTGTACACTTCCATTCCCATTGACATGGTTGTTGACAAGCAAGTCCACTGCTCTTCAATAGTTGCCTCTCTCTCTTGGTTCCTGCTGTGTATCTGACAATGCAGAGGCTCCAAAATAACTCTCACTTTTGGTCCAATGCCAAGAGTTTTTGTGTGCTACATGGAGGATTTTTTTTGCGTGATTAAGTGTTTTGCTTAGGAGCTTTCACCATGCATCAAAACAACCAAGCAGATTCCATTCAGTTCACGGGGGTGATAGGGCAGACCACATGCCAGCTTTTTGGATGTGTTTCTAGAAAGGGACTTGGCACATTCTTTCAACGTTTACAAAAAGAGTACGCATACTGACTGTCTGGACTTCATGTCCCTACATCCTGACACTCGTCAAAGAAAAGTACTTGCCTTTCCATTGGACTACTCACATTTGCACGAAATCTGAAGACTAGACTTCCAACATGCAAGCAGGACCTTTTGATGAAGGTTACCCTCCCGAGTTCATGAATGGTCTGGGACACCGTTTGCCCATTTCCAGCCTCCCCGTTGTTGACATGGGAGTTGCGCTCCCTTTCCTCGAGTGAAAGTTATCACAGGTGCTGTGTAAATATAACATTGGGGTTGCTGAAATTCCCATGTGCAAACTGTGGGACGCACTCGTAAAAGAAAAGGACTAGCTGCCAAAATACTTCTCTGGCATTTTGTACATCTCCTGAGCGGACTAGGTAGGAGACCGTGTCTACCTTGAAGAGATAGCCAACTTTAACCGCAGTTGCGCCAACATAAGAACGATGCAGATAAGAAAAAAGTGACATTAAAAGCACTGTCAGAGCACACAGCAACGACTAAGTACGAAGTAGTCGAGGTGAACTCTAGCGTAATGACAGAAACTGGAAGTCACACCTGTATCTGTAATTCCTTGAGGGTGATTCCATGAGAGATCGTACATGCATGTCCGATCGATATTTTTGTTTTGTCAGGTTTTTTTTATGTCTTGCGTGGGTACATTCAGTGTCCATGCAACTGAAATTTCTAAACTCTCCCAGCGGGGCAAAAAAAATGTGGCGGCATGCAATACTTACCGCAATATTTTCCAATTACGAACAAAGCAAATGAGGACATACGATATTGAAACCGTGTTTTGACTGACTTAAGTGCTCTTAGATAAAAAAAAATTGTAAAAATTGAGACCAGAGTTTTCTTTTTCTGAAATGAGCTTTTTTTCATATAAAATCTTGCTTCTTCAACTACTTTTTTCTTCTTTTGCATGGCCTGTAGAAAACAGGTCTTTTGCAAAAATGTTGCAAAGGCTTTGTTTTATATTCGACACTTTTTTGGCGTTTCTCTGTGAAATAGCAAGCGCATCAAGGCACATCAAAGTTTGCAAACTTTTTTTACTTGGGCCGTGTTTGCCATTTTTTCACATTTTTTCTCTGTTGAAGACAGCATAAGGAAAGCATGGATGTAATTCAGAGTGACACGTATTGAAACCAGCAGCAAAAATTTTTTACACGTTTATAACTCACGAAATTCGGCTGTGAAATCTGAAAATATTGTGGTAAGCAAAAAGGGACACCTGTGCCGTCACCTTCAAATATTTTTTTGCCATGCTGGGAGCGTTTTTTGAAATAAAATTTTCTGTCCCATGCGCTTTGAATGTGCCCACACAGCACAAAAAGAAACAGACAAAATAAAAATATCTCCTGTACATGCACGTTCGAGCTCTCGTGGAATCACCCTTGAGATATGTTAATGACAACAGACAATAATGCCAAGGAAAGTATAGGGTCTCATAGCAAGGATCTCGTTCTGGCAGACTTGATGCCTTCAGGTAGTATGCGAGGGATTATTGGTCAGCTGCCAGCTCGTAAAAAGATCACGTGTGACGTGATGCCAACAGGCAGGAAAAGAGTGTTCCACACTCGCCGTCATGGCTGCGATCGGCGCTGACTAACACTCCCAGGTTTGAATTCACATATATACTTCAAAAAGTGGATGAAGGGATGACCGCCGCCGTAGCTCAGTGGTAGAGCATCGGACGCGTTATTCGAAGGTCCCTGCCGGCGGCAAATTTTCTTTTCGTCCACTTTACTTTCTTCACATTTATATTCTAATTACTGCAAATAACACCCCTAATACTTTCCTTGACATTATTGTCTGTTAGTTGTCATTAATATTGTGTCTAACAAAGAAAGAACGAGCCCTTAAAAGTCACCTTTCTTTGAGATATGTGTGGTTTTGGCGGTGCCCTTTCTGCCAGTGCTCTCAAAGGCAGAGTATAACATTGAGTGAGTTGGTACAAAGCTTAGTGAAATATTTGTGGCGCAACTGAGAATAAGGAAATGTGAGCAAAGACAGGATAGGGCTCTGGACTTTCAACTATTTTATTTTCCGCACATCACCCAAATATATGCATAATTTTTCAGAAATGCGCACACAGACAGGGCACATGACATGTAAACTATTGCACAGTGCTATGAAAAAGTAAGCATGCACTCTTGTACAGAAAGATCGAAGGAACACTGATGCATCCATCCTCTTCTGTATGTGATACGCATCAAGCACTTCACTTGCTAAGGTTTCCTTGCTTTTTCCTATCACATGCATTTCTCCAAACAGTGGTGTGCAGCAACACAAAGCACAATGGAAGGCAGGTGTGAACCCACACCATTGTTAATCGATAATACATGGTCCCTTAGGTGATTATTAATGTAGCGGCCGGTGTAGCCTATGTACACTTGCCACAGCTCAACGGCATTTCGTAAACGACACCCACCATGCAACGCAGAACTGGCCTGGTGGGCTTCTTTTTGCACAAAAGCTTGACTTTTGTGAAAAGATAAGGGCACAAAGCTTCGACAGCTTGTTGGGTGCCGAGAAAGCAACTGGAACATCATGCCTGTATGCAATTTTTGTTGGAATTGTGGGCAATCTTGTGCACGTAAAGGAGAACCAGTGCTCTCTTTCTGCACGGCCTCGGGCTGCCTGTTTCATCTTTTCAACTTCTGTAGCAAAGATTCGAACACACTGGTCAAGACCACCGAAGGAAGCCGGCGCTACCAGCCTTGAAATCTGTAACTGGGAACTGTTGTCCATAGTGTGCTCGCACGACTTCAATAACGCTGACCGGAGACACAGTTTCGCATAGCTCTTTTCATAGTTTTTGAGTGAGCATATTCATAAGGCAGAAGGTCCTTATGGGCACAGGAGCTATACATTAGCACGAATGTATAGCATTTAGTAACAGGTTCATGTCTAAAAACTGCAAATGATTGCTGACCAGTTCTGTGTTGCAGGGTGGGTGTTGTTTATGAAATTTCATTGAGCGTTGGCAAGTCATATATTGGCCGAGTCGGCTGCTGCATTAATGATTGCCTGAGGGAGCATGTATTGTCGATTAAGAATGGTATGGGTTCACACGTGCCATTCCATTATGCTTCATGTGGCTGTGCACTGCTGTTTGGAGAAACGCATGGGTAGAAAGCAGAGAAACATTGACATCTGAAGAGCTTGAAGTGTATCACGTACAGAAGGAGATGGATGCATCATTGTTCCTTCAGTCTTTTTGTACAAGAGTGAATGCTTATTTTTTATAGAACTGTGCTATAGCTTTTTTTTGATAGTGCTGTGTGATAGTCTGCATGCGCTGCGCCCTGCCTGCGTGCATATTTCTGAAAATATGCATATTTTGATGATGTGCGGAAAATAAAACAGTTGGAAGCGTTCCCTTGGACTTACTAAGGTTTCCTGGCATGGTTTCTATGTGCTGTGATTCTAACTAAAGACTATTCAGGGTGATTCCACAAGAGGTCGAACATGCATGTCTGGTCGATATTTTTGTTTGTTTTGTCTGGGTTTTTTTATATGTTATGTGGGCACTTTCAAAGTGCAAGGAACCAAAAAGTTTATTTCCAAGAAACACTCCCAGCGCGACAAAAAAGTACCTGAAGATGGCGGCGCAGGCGTCCTGTTTTTGCTCATCGCAATATTTCCAGACTTCATGGCCGAATTTAGCGCAAACTATAAATGTGTTGAAATATTTTTCTGCAGGTTTTAATACGCATTGCTGTGAATTACATTCATGCTTTCTTTATGCTGTGCTCAAAAAGGAAAAAATGGCAAACACAGCCCGAATGAAAAAAGTTTGCTAAGTTTGATGTGCCTAGGCGCGTTTCCTCTTTCATGCAGAAACTTCAAAACAGTGCCAAATATGGAAAAAAGCCTTTGCAACATTTCTGCGAAATATCATTTTGCTACAGGCAGTACAAAAGAATGAAAAATAATTAAAGAAGCGAGTTTTTTCTAAAAAGCTCATTTTCAAATAATAAAATTAAAAAAAAACTCCCGTCTCAATTTTGACAAATTTTTTATCGAAGAGCGCTTATGTCAGTCAAAGCACGGTTTCAATATCATATGTCCTCATTTGCTTTGTTCACGAGAGAAATGGCCCTTGCTGTGTCACTTCAGTGCCATTGATGGTTGTTATCAGCTTGCATTGTGCGTAAATCAACAGTTTTAATTATTTTGCTGCAGAAAAACTTCACTCTGGTGGCCTGTCTTCAAAAAAAATGTGTTCTTAGATTTTATTTATCGAGCGTGTGCGAAGGTGGGCTGCTTCCGCTCTCTAAAGGGCTAATGCGTACGCAGTTTGCAGCCTACAACCTCAACTTATCCCGCCATTATTCGCTAATCAAGAGCATGTGAGACAACGCGAGCACATGATTTAGGTGACTTTGCCATAGCTTGCCTTGCACACCAAACAAAGCATCTGTATGTAGCGACTGGCCAGCGTGCTGTCATGGAGGTGCTTTCTCACTGCCTGCTTCTTTCCCTTCCATTACATGCATTGAACGCTCTAACCATCTTCCCCATTCAACACACACTATGCCTAAATAACATTTGCAAAAAGTTATCTTAGCGATTTCCGAACCGTTTATTTCGCTTCCTGCTATCACATGTTTTTGGCGTCACAAACAACGTCTTCCTGTATCATCTCGACCTTTACCTCAGCGTTTCATCTGCCAGAAAACGTGCAGTGCGGCATCATTAAGCCATAAGTGGCCAAATCTGCCCAATTTATGATGTTTTGTCGGCATTTGCTTAAGTGCTTTCGCACATCGAAAACAGCAGAGGTCACTGGTGGCGCCAGATGGACATTATTCTTAATTTCAACAAGTGTGGCGCACACATTGATTATCACCCTACAAAGCCTTTAGACGTCCTTGGGTCATAGAACACGCGTGAAAGCATCAGCAGTTCTGGAAACTCATTCATGACAGCAGCGCAAAAGTGAAGGAATGTGTGCGACGCTGTTCAGTATAAATGTTTTGGCTTGGTCTAGCTGTTCACTACACTAGATGCGCGCCACCCCTGGGTATTCTGTGCCGATTATTTATGCACTCACAAAAAGAAGATTGCTGAGAAAAACATTTTCGCTGCATGAGTTTTTTTTTTTGTTGCTATTTTTGTTGCCTACCTGCGGAAGCTACTGCCACAGGCCGAGAATATTCGCGACATCTACTAGGTCTGCTACCATTGCTTTATGAGTCTTAAGGAAAACCTGTCTACATCTTTGAGAACCGCGATGAGGTAGACCAGGCATTTTTTCCTTGCAATGTCTTTCCGACTAACTTTCCCGTTGGTAATACGTTTCAGTTTTTGTACTCAGTGCGAAAATTTCTGCTCACACAGCATTCGCTTCTGGCCTATTTCAGATGCTTTCCACCAGAGGAGCGGGTGGGAAACGAGTTCTTCCAAGGGAGCGTCTACCGATACCTGGCGGGCAAGCTGAAAGTCATCAGAAGGCCGAATGAATAAATCGTTGGTGGTTCATCTGCATGTACAACGATCAACTGTTGTGTGCACCTTTTTGCAGATCCATATTACTTAGTCACAATCTGTGCCAGTAACACATATCAGTAACTGGCTTTTTGATTGAGGCTTCTTTTATGATGTCTGAAAGTAAGGCATTCTGCATCCAATTAATTAATTCATAAACATGGTTTCATCTGGTTCTACAGACTATATTTCAAGAGAACATGCAACAACACCGAACAAAATTACAATTCAAACGTGTCAAAATATGTATCACGAACTTTATTGTGGTAATTAATTAGCTGAGCAGGTCTATAGCCATGAATCAAGGCACATTGTCGGCGACTCTACTACCAATATCCACACAACTGTGCTGCGTGTATATACCTACATTTCAGTTATATTAGGATATCCAGCGATTTTTCTGCGCGATGCAGGACCAAATATTTCAGTGCCGCATCTCCGTATGATACGGATGATCAATATCCGTATCTTACGGATTTCCGTATGATACAGATATCCGTGGTCCTTAACTTTCTTCAACTTCGCGGCGAATGACCCACTGACGACGGAATAGTCGGCCCCAGTGTCGACGAGAGCGGTAACGTTGTGTCCGTCGAATAGTACGTCGAGGTCGCTAGTCCGCCGTCTTGCGTTGCGTGTACGTCGCGGCGTCGGGTCACGGCTACGTCGGTTCGCACCGCTGCTTCCGCGTTGCGTCGTCAGGTCTACTTCCACGGGTCGCAAAGTTTCGTCTTCAGGACGTCGTTCGGCGTGCGGCGGGGGCTCGGAACTTCGTCGCGGCGTCGTCGTCGACGGCGGAGGATCTTCAAAGTTTCGTCGTTCAGCAACCGCACCTCCATCGGTTGCTGCCCTTAGTTTTCCGGATACGGGCTAGGTGACCGGCCTCGCGTTGGGCCAGTGTATGGTCGGCGTTGGGGGGAGACGTAGCGGCCTGGCGACGGCGAACGGGAAGGTTGTCGGGGCGTCCATTGCGTTCCCGCGAGGTAGTCGGCGATGTCGCGTGGTCTTTCCCCTCGTTGTGGACGCGGCGCGTCGATGGCGAACCCACGCAGTCCCATCTGTCGGTACTGGCAGCGGCGGTAAGTGTGGCCAGCTTCCCCGCAATGGTAGCAGAGTGGGCGGTGGTCGGGGGCGCGCCAAACGTCGGTCTTCCTCGGCGTGTATAGCTGGCCGGCTGGCGGGCGGTGTGACGTCGGTGGCGGCGGCGGTGGTGCCTGGCGGCGGAACTGCTGGGGTGGCGCGGCGTCTTGACGTGGGCGAGGAGGGGGGGCGTTGCGTCGGGCTGCAGCGGCATAGCTCACTGCTTGCAGCTGTGGCTGCGCTGACTCGGAGGTGCCCAGAGACTGCTGTATTTCCTCTCGGACGATGTCAGCGATCGAGGCAACTTCAGGCTGTGGTAAGGGTAAACGTTTGCGCAGTTCTTCGCGCACGATCGCTCGGATCGTTTCACGCAGGTCGTCGGAGCCGACATGAACAGCTGGGCTTTCTTGAATCGAACGGCGATTATACTGGCGGTTGCGCATTTCCAGCGTCTTCTCTATCGTCGTCGCCTCTGAGATGAATTCTTGGACTGTCGAGGGCGGGTTCCGCATCAGCCCAGCGAAGAGCTCTTGCTTAACCCCTCGCATGAGCAACCTGACTTTCTTGTCCTCAGGCATGGCTGGGTCGGCGTGGCGGAACAGTCTGGTCATTTCCTCTCCAAAGATGGCAACACTTTCATTTGGAAGTTGAACCCGCGTCTCTAGCAAGGCTGCGGCCCTTTCTTTTCTGACGACGCTTGAAAACGTCTGCAGGAAAGCGCTTCGAAAGGCGTCCCAAGTTCGAAGAGTAGACTCCCGATTCTCGAACCAGGTCCTTGCTGCGTCTTCAAGGTAAAAGTAAACGTGTCGCAGCTTGTCCTCGGAGTCCCAGTTGTTGAATGTTGAGACCCTTTCGAAAGTCTCGAGCCAGGTGTCCGGGTCTCCGAATGACGACCCGCGGAAGGTTGGCGGCTCCTTGGGCTGCCGGAGTAGGATCGGCGCAGGCTGCACGGGGTCGGTCATCGTCGCTGCGGTGGGTGTTGGGACCTGGGGCTGCCTGGTTTTTTCGGGAAGGAGCCCGTGCTCTGGCTGCAGTCCCTTCTGCCTGCGGCTTGTTCGGCGATCCGGGTTTTCTTTGCTGTCGTCCTCCTCGCGGCTTGGGCTTGGGTCAGCGCTTCGCGGGGGCGTCCGGATCATGGAAGAAGCAGCACCTCCACCAGATGTCACGTGGTCGTGACGTCGACGAAGACAGCAGTCGGCGTTTGCGGGATGAAACTGTTTATTTGGCCGAACTTGTGGCCGGAAAATGAGAACTATAACTACAGCAATACACGCTGTACAATGATAGCGGCGAACAGGGCGTCGTCCGTCGATCAACTGACAAGCGGTCACGCGTGTCTGCTTTTATACAGGCGCTATCGAACTTTCCAGCAATATCGCTGGTGGCGGCGTAATCTCTAGACAAAGCTGGAACATTCGCGTGCGGGGCGCAATCTTAACAAACTGATCTACTACGATCGCGACGCATCTAGAACATTACTTCGCGGATAGCGTCGAGCGTTGGTAACCGTTCCTGCCGGTCAAACCTGAATTCATCAAAACAAGACAAGAAGTGGGCGTGGCAATATTGTTACGAGGTTTGTAAGAGAGCTTTATTCGTAAGGCAGTAAGGCACTGGACGGCGAGTGTCAGCCAGTACTGCACGTCGTTCTTCTCTTCCTTTCTACTCTGTTGTTGTTGTCGCTGCTGCTCCTTCGCTGTATATTAGACCCACTAACATTGCTCCTCTTGCAGACGAAGCCCTCCGGGCGAGAATTCAGTTGGAGGGTCGCTGAGTAAAGGGCTTCAGGCGTGCTATATGCGTGACTTCGGTCTTGGATGACCGTCTTCCACTGGCAGTTAGGCGTGCAATCCTGTAATTCAACTCACTAAGGCGCTCTGTCACAACAAACGGTCCAACATAGTCAGCGAGGAGTTTTTGACTCAGTCCACGTTTCCGCAACGGAGTCCATAACCACACTAGGTCACCAGGATTGTAGGTGACCTGACGGTGTCGACCATCATAACGGGATTTATAGTGCTCTTGTGAAGCTAGAGTACGCAATCGGGCGAGGCGCCGAGCCTCCTCCGCGCGGCAGAGGGTTTCCGCGATACAAGCGTCGTTGTGACTGCAGAAAGCAAAGATAGTGTCCAAAGTGTACCTCGGTGAACGAGCGTAAAGGAGGAAAAACGGGCTGTATCCAGTGGTCTCATGCTGCGCGGTATTATATGCGTACGTGACGAACGGCAGCACTTCGTCCCAGTTCTTGTGGTCCGAGCTCACGTACATGGACATCATGTTCACAAGAGTTCTATTCGTGCGCTCAGTCAAGCCATTGGTCTGAGGGTGATAGGGCGTTGAGTGTCGCAGGTTTGAGGCACACAGACGTAGAAGTTCTTCAACAATATCAGCTATGAATTGACGGCCACGATCACTAATGATCACGCGAGGGGGGCCATGGCGAAGTATTATAGAATGCAGTACAAAATGTGACACTGCGCTTGCAGTTGCAGAGGGTAGCGCCGCCGTCTCGCAGAATCGAGTCAGGTAGTCGGCACATACTATGATCCAACGGTTGCCTTTGGATGAACGTGGGAATGGTCCTATCAGGTCGATGCCTACTTGTTCAAAAGGTGATTTGGGTGGCACCATGGGCTTTAGGTAACCGGCTGGGGCAGCAGTAGGTCTCTTGTGACTTTGGCACTCGGCACAGCTGGCTACGTATGTCTCCGTTGTCTTGCGCACTTGAGGCCAGTAAAATCTTTCTTTGGCACGATGGAGTGTTCGCGTGGATCCTAGGTGACCTGAAGTTGGGTCATCGTGCACGACGCGCAAAACAGAAGACCGGAGGGCTTCTGGCACCACGAGAAGAAACTGTGCACCTGTCGCGGAGAAATTCTTCTTATACAGCAACCCATCTCGAACACAAAAATGGCACGCTGTTGACTGTTTAGCGGCAGAGAAAAGTTGCTCTAAACTTGAATCTTCGCGCTGTTCTTTTGCGAAGGTTGCGACATCTGGGAAATCTCGATGTACGGTTGCAATTAAATGGTCAAAACTGTCAGCGTCACATTCCGTTGCACGAAGAGGCATCCTGGAAAGGCAATCGGCATCAGCATGCCGTCGCCCGCTCTTGTAGGAGACAGTGAAGCTGTACTCTTGCAATCGCAGGGCCCATCGTGCAAGGCGTCCCGACGGATCACGAAGACTGACGAGCCAGCAAAGAGAGTGATGGTCGGTGATGATCGTAAACTCTCTCCCGTAAAGGTACGACCGAAACCGCTGCACAGCAAAAATAACAGCGAGGCATTCCTGTTCAGTAACCCTGTAGTTACGCTCGGGTTTGCTTAAAGACGGACTTGCGTAGGCGATGACATGTTCTTTGTTGTCTAAGCGCTGAACAAGAACAGCACCAAGACCTACACCACTCGCATCTGTGTGGAGCTCCGTTGGCGCTGAGGGATTGAAGTGTCGGAGTATCGGCTGCGACGTCAGCAGAAACTTCAGTTGTCGAAAGGAAGCAGAACTCGAATGGGGCGTTCTTGTGCAGGAGGCTTGTCAAGGGATAAGCGACGTCAGCAAAGCGAGGAATGAATCGCCTGAAGTAGGAGCATAACCCCAAGAAGCTGCGAAGTTCTTTCACAGACTGAGGTGGCTCAAATGCTTCAACAGCCTCCGTTTTTGCAGGGTCGGGCCTGACGCCGCCTTTATCCACGAGATGTCCCAACACCTAAGCTTGGCGTTCACCGAAATGGCGCTTTTTGGAGTTAAACACAAGACAGGCCTTCTTTATGCAGCTGAGGACAGTGTCGAGACGCGCGTTGTGCTCGTCAAAGGTACGACCAAAGATGATAACATCGTCGAGATAGCACATGCATACCTCCCATTTTAAACCTCGCAGAATGGTGTCCATGAAGCGTTCGAAGGTGGCAGGGGCGTTACACAAGCCGAATGGCATAACGTTGAATTCAAAAAGTCCGTCGGGTGTCACGAACGCTGTTTTTTCTTTGTCTTCGGTATGCATCGGTATTTGCCAATAACCGGATCTCAGGTCGACAGAAGAAAAGTAGGAATCCGAATGAAGACAGTCCAACGCATCGTCTATACGCGGAAGCGGGTAGACATCTTTCTTAGTAATGCTGTTCAGCCGCCGATAATCTACACAAAATCGCCAACTGCCATCTTTGTTTTTGACGAGAATAACCGGTGCAGCCCAAGGGCTCGCGGACTCCTGAATTACTCCCTTCTGCAGCATTTCTTTAACTTGCTCACCAATTATCTTACGTTCATCGGGTGCCACGCGATACGGCTTCTGTCGTATAGGGTGCGCTGACCCTGTATTTATACGATGGCGGACTCGAGACATCGGAATTGGGGACGTCTTACCGTCTTGCGAGAAGTCGAACACTTCTGCGTGCTTGGTTAAAACATCCAGTAACGTGTGGCGCTCGCTCGTGCTGAGTGACTTGTCCACCACCTGAAGTAGCTTCGAGTCCGAAGGGCATGAATGGAGGGGCTCGTCTGCAGCAACTTCGAGTACAGCCAGGAAAGTCGGTGTTTCTTCCTTGAAGAGCGCGAGCTTCATGCCAGAAGGTAGAAGTATGGGCTGGGCCGTGTAGTTCATCGTCCATAATTCGGAACGTCCTTCAACTACTGATACTATGCAGTGCGGCACCAAAACATTCTTCTTTATACAGGCTGAGTGTAGGGGTTCCGTTGCGGCGTCAAATGTTGCAGGAGCGGTGCCAGAGCAAATGACCGGTACGCGGACAGTACATTGTGCGGGCACGACGACATCGTCAGCTACACAAAAAGCACTCTCTTGGCGGTGTGGCGAGCTCTCCATGAGTCCGGTCATAACTTCGTCGTGTACCGACAACTCCCCACTTCGACAGTCAACAGTTGCACCACACTCCCGCAAGAAATCTATGCCTAAAATAATATCGTGCGTAGATCGAGGAATAACGGCGAATTCAGTACTGAATATTTTGCCGCACAAACACACATCAGCAGTGCAAACACCAACCGGGCACAACGTGTCACCACTAACGCTAGAAAACGTCGATGTATTGTTCCAGTGAAACATAACTTTTTGTCCTAGTAAAGCTTTCAAACTAAGGCTCATTACCGAAATCGTTGCGCCAGTATCCACAAGAGCCATAGTAGGCACACCATCCACACACACGTGAACTTTGTTTTTCAGCATGAAGGCTGTCAGAGGTATATCGTTTGGCAGCGCACAGTATCCGGCGACCTTACCCCCATCGGCCGCACTGCCTAGTTTTCCGGATGTGGTGATGGAAGGCGACGCCGTGGCGACGGAGATCGCGGAGCACGTGGGGCAGGCGGAGGCGTTAAGCTGCGGTCAGAGGCTGGTGACGGGTTCCGGAAGTTACCTTGACGGAATCGACGACTGGCAGGTGGACGTGTTGGCCATGACGGGGTGAAGTGTCGATAATTTGCCTGGTAGGGTGCTGGTGAGGGCTCTTTTCGGTATAGTCGGCGACGGTCGCAAAACCTGGAGACGTGACCTGGGAGACCGCAGCTGTAGCACACACGAGGAGGAGGCCGAAATGCGCGATGCTGCTGAAACCCCTCGGTTCGGTCAGCAAGCACTGCATATCCGTCCCGATCATCGTGGTCTCTGTACACCCTCGTCGCTGCATACGTAGGGTGCAACCGCGGCGTCGGAGAAGTGTTGCGGCGCTGCTGCTCGCTGTTGAAACGAGGTCGGCTTGGGGCTCCAGACTGTGGCACGGCTTGGTAATTGTCCACGTCTGCTGCGTTAACGGATGGTTGCCACGACATAGGCGGTAGTCCGGGCTCATTGCCTCGGGAGTCGTCACCACCGAAACGGCTGATTTCGTGGCAGCGGAGCAGTTCCTCCCGTACAATCTGCCGTATCGTTGATGAAAGGTCGAATGGTGAGCTAGCTACGACGCTGGCCACGGTCGGTACATTAGCCAGGCGACCGAATTTCGGTGCAATACGACGCATCTTCAGTGCTTCGAACGTGCGGCAGTGTTGCATTACCTCGGCCACAGATGTCAGATTTTCTTTGGCAATAAGAAACTGATACACATCTTCGGCTATGCCTTTAAGAAGATGCCCCACCTTATCTTCTTCGGACATGCTGGGGTTCACGAGTCTACACAGCTTAAGAATCTCTTCTACATACATGGTACATGTCTCGCCTTGGAGCTGGGCCCTTTGGGACAGAGTCTGTTCGGCTCGCTTCTTTTTCGTGATAGAATCTCCAAAGCACTTTTTCAGTTCCTCTTCAAATATTTCCCACGTCACGAGCGTGTCTTCGTGGTTGTCGTACCACAGGAGCGCAGTATTCGTGAGAGATAGCACAACATGTGACAGCTGAGCTGCTGAGTCCCAGCCGTTTAGTTTGCTCACCCTTTTGTACTGCTTCAACCACTCGTCGACGTCCTCGCTGGCAGTCCCGGCAAAGCAGGGTGGCTCCTTGTAGAGTTGCGATGGGGCCACTGACCTCGGTGTTTGAGTTCCCGGTAGCATGTCTCCTGCTGAGGCGGGCGGAAGTCCCGCAAGGCGACGACTCCGACGGGGGTCAAAGTGTAGCGATTCCGTTGTTCGGTGCTCACGTACCCCGCACCTCCACCACTCTGTTACGATGTTTGTAAGAGAGCTTTATTCGTAAGGCAGTAAGGCACTGGACGGCGAGTGTCAGCCAGTACTGCACGTCGTTCTTCTCTTCCTTTCTACTCTGTTGTTGTTGTCGCTGCTGCTCATTCGCTGTATATTAGACCCACTAACAATATATATATATATATATATATATATATATATATATATATATATATATATATATATATATATATATATATATATATATATATATATATATATATATATATATATACATATATATATATATATATATATATACATATATATATATATATATATATATATATATATATATATATATATATATATATATATATATATATTGTCGTCTCCCTCTTCTTCGCACACCTCCCCACAGTCATAGCTGCAACCCCGCTACATCGACCTCCGGCGGCGAAAGCGCCGACTCGGCGCTTGTTAGCAGGTGGTGGGCGAAAGGTACGGCTTCAGGCGAGCGACGTGGACGACGTTGGAAGACGTAGAGGGCGCCGTGTGGTCCAGAGGGGCGATGTCATAGGTGACCTCAGTCACCTGGCGTAGCACACGGTAAGGGCCGGAGTACTTGGGCAGAAGTTTTTCGGCCAGGCCAACATGCCGAGACGGAGACCACAGGAGAACGAGGTCACCCGGATTGAAGCGAACGTTCCGGTGGCAGCTGTCGTATGTATGTTTCTGGCGGAGTTGCGATTCCGAAAGGCGTCGATGGGCGATATGACGGGCCTTTTCGGCTGTGCTAATAGCGTGGCGAGCATATTCGGTGGACAGGTGGGCAGGGGTGGGTACGAGCGTGTCGAACGGCAAGGTCGGTTCTCGTCCATACAAAAGGTAAAAGGGAGAATATCCAGCAGTGTCGTGGCGCGAGCTGTTGTAAGAAAAAGTGACAAAGGGTAGCGCAATGTCCCAGTCGCGATGATCGGTCGAGACATACATGGCGAGCATGTCAGTGAGCGTGCGATTCAAACGTTCTGTGAGTCCGTTCGTTTGGGGATGATAGGCCGTCGTAAGCTTGTGCTTGGTTGCACAAGACCGAAGTAGGTCCTCGATTACCTTGGATAAAAAGTAACGACCTCGGTCCGTGATGAGTTGACGAGGAGCGCCGTGATGTAAGATGACGTCTTGGATCAAAAACTCGGCGACGTCTGTAGCGCAGCTGCTCGGGAGAGGTCTCATAATGGCAAAACGGGCCGAATAATCCGTAGCGACGGCGACCCATCTGTTACCGTTGTTAGAAAGTGGGAAAGGTCCCAAAAGGTCGAGGCCGACACGAAAAAAAAGCTCAGCAGGTACGTCGATAGGTTGAAGGAGCCCGGCAGGGTGCACAGCTGGCTTTTTCCGGCGTTGGCACGACTCGCAAGTAGCGACATAACGATGTACGGAACGGTAGAGGCCGGGCCAGAAAAAGCGTCGGCGGACACGGTCGTACGTTCTGGCAACACCAAGATGGCCGGCCGTTGGTACATCATGTAGTTGCTGAAGTACGGTCGAGCGGAGATGAGTGGGTACTACAACTAGTAGTTCTTGTCCCACTGGGCGCATGTTCCGGCGGTATAAAATGCCGTCGATGATGACGAACATGCGAAGCGAACTGTCCGTCGAGTCAGTATTCAGGCGGGTGATTAGATCTCGTAGGGACGCGTCACGCTGTTGCTCGTCACCGATGTTGCCGAAAGCGGAGAGCGAGGAAATACAGATGGACGTGTCATCCGTTACGAGGTCTGGATCGTCGGCGGGGTACCGAGAAAGGCAGTCGGCGTCTTGGTGTAGACGGCCGGACTTGTAGACCACTGTGTACGTGAATTCCTGGAGGCGCAGAGCCCAACGAGCTAGGCGCCCTGTTGGATCTTTGAGTGCTGAAAGCCAGCATAGAGCGTGGTGGTCTGTGGTAACGGTGAAAGGGCGACCATATAAATAGGGGCGGAATTTACCAACTGCCCATACAAGCGCCAGGCACTCGCGCTCAGTAATAGAGTAATTGCGTTCGGCAGGAGAAAGGAGCCGGCTGGCATACGCAAGAGCTCTATCATGACCGGATTGACGCTGGGCTAACACAGCGCCAATGCCGTAACCACTAGCGTCGGTGCGGACCTCGGTTGGAGCGGACGCGTCGAAGTGGGCGAGGATCGGCGGTGTGGTGAGCAGCGTAATGAGGCGGCAAAAAGCACTGGCTTGGTCAGGACCCCACCAAAATGGCACATCCTTCTGAGAAGGTCAGTGAGGGGGCGCGCAATATCTGCGAAGTTTCTGACGAATCGTCGGAAATATGAGCATAGGCCCACAAAACTTCGAACGTCTTTGGCACAAGTTGGTACGGGAAAATCGAGGACAGCGCGAACTTTGTCGCGATCGGGTCGGATGCCAGATGAGTCGACGAGATGCCCTAGAATAGCAACTTGGCGATGGCCAAAGTGGCACTTCGATGAATTAAGTTGTAGCCCAGCCGCACGAAACACGGAAAGAATAGACGAAAGTCGGTCGAGGTGAGACTCAAAGGTGGGAGCAAATACAATGACGTCGTCCAGGTAACAAAGGCAGATAGACCATTTAAAGCTGCGCAAAAGCGTGTCCATCATCCGCTCGAACGTGGCCGGCGCATTGCACAAACCGAACGGCATGACTCTGAATTGGTAGAGACCGTCAGGCGTTACAAAGGCGGTCTTCTCACGGTCGAGGTCGTCTACGGCGATTTGCCAGTAACCAGAGCGTAGGTCTATCGAAGAAAAATAGGTAGCACCATGAAGGCAGTCCAAGGCGTCATCGATACGAGGAAGCGGGTAGACATCCTTTTTGGTGATCTTGTTTAAATGCCGATAATCCACGCAGAAACGCCAGGTGTTGTCTTTCTTTTTAACTAAGACTACAGGGGAAGCCCACGGACTCGAAGAAGGCTCAATAATGCCTTTTGTGAGCATCTTGTCGACCTCCTGTTGAATAACTTGGCGCTCTGATGGTGAAACTCGGTAAGGACGCCTGTGAATTGGAGCTGCATCACCGGTATCTATGCGGTGCTTGACTTGCGAGGTTTGACCTAAGGGCCTACCGTCAAAGTCAAATATGTCAGAGTAGGTCATAAGGAGATCACTGAGGTCTTTAACTTGAGAGGGCAAAAGGTCTAAGGCAATCATCTTGGTTATGTTCTTGTGCAGTGTAGAAGAGGTGACTGCGTCGACTCTATGCGGGTTTGGAGAGACGACAGCGGGCAGTTCGGGTGACACCGATGAGATCTGGCACTCGTACGACGGTGACAGAGTAGCGAGAGCAATGCCTTGTGGTAGGACTTGAGGGCTCAATCCGAAGTTCAGAAGAGGAAGGCACGTCTTGTTCGCTGTAATAGTTACAACTGTGTACGGAGAGGAGACGTTGCGGGCCAGTAGAACACTGGGAGAGGGAGAGACCACGTAATCCCCATCCGGTACACTGGGATATGGTTCAACAGCGACGCAAGTTAGGGCTTGTGGTGGCAGACGAACAGCCTCAGCACACGAAAGTTTCGTCTGAACCACCTCCGACACGTCGGCGGACGCAGGCAAGTCAAGTTGTACGACACCGGCCGAGCAGTCAATGACAGCAGAGTGGTCAGACAAGAAATCGAGTCCGAGGAGGATGACATCATGAGGACAATGAGCGAGAACATGAAACAGAACGGACGTCTGGCGGTCGGAGACCTCACACGTGCCGTGCACATTCCGAGTACAGCCGGAGTTCCCCCACTAGCGACACGTACAAATAGGGACTCGGGTGGCGTAAGGACCTTATTTAATCGTGCACGGAGATCAGAGCTCATAATAGAAATATCGGTATCAATGAGGGCAGTAACAGGCAGGCCATCTACTTCCACAGCAAGCAGATTCTGGTCCGTAGTGAGGGTCAGCAGAGGGTTTTCAGGTCGGGGGTCGAATGCAGCATCACCTCCGGGAGCTGCATTGCTCAGTTTTCCGAGTATGGACGTCCAGTAGGGCGAGGCGACGAATGGCGACGGGGCTGAGGTGACCGGGAGCGACGATCGTGTGGGGACGGCGAACGGCTGGAGCGTCGGACCGATGTCGTAGGAGCCTCATCGTATGGTCCACCGTCACGAGCGGGAAACTGCAGGGGCCGGTGGTTGTCGTCACGTCGATAGCCAGCAAACGAGCGAGATGGAAAGGTGCGAGAACGACAGTAGCGGGAAATATGTCCTACACCGTGGCAACGAAAGCAGATCGGCTTGTCGTCCTGCGTTCTCCACTGGGCAGGGTCACGATAGCGGCGCAACATTTCCGGTGCACGAGGAGGCGTTATAGAACTGACACGAGGTTCCGTCAACGAACATACCGGCTGCAGTCCGACATTTGCAAGCTCCTCCCTCACAACCTGCTGGATCAACGAGATCGTTGGTCGAGGATCATCAGATGGCCGCGTCAGGAAAGATGGTGGCGACGCCGCCTCGATTTCTCGGCGCACGATGCGAACTACGCTCTCGTTGGTAGGCGGTTGACCGCATGGCGGCTGAAGGTCCTCGCAGGATGATGTAGCGGCCGTGTTCGGAAGTCGCATGAAATGCTGGGCAATGCGGCGACTCTTCAGCTCTTCGAACCGGCGGCACTCTTTGATGATGTCGTCCACGGTTGAGCAGTCTTTAGACACAAGTAAATTAAAAGCGTCATCCGCAATTCCCTTGAGCAAATGGCTTACTTTGTCACTCTCTGACATGTTGGTGTCGACACGACGGCAAAGGGCCAGGACGTCAAGGATGTAGGAGACATATGATTCGGTGGAAGTTTGTGCCCGACAGGAGAGTTCTTTAGAAGCGGCCCGCTGGCGTCCGACGGCTCTACCAAATAGGTCGCGAAGCTTCTGTTTACAGGCATCCCAACTTCTTAAGTCAGCTTCATGAGCTTGAAACCACGCGCCTGCTGTTCCGCGGAGATAGAAGTCAACATTGGCGAGCATCATTGTAGGGTCCCACCTGTAGACCGCTGCAAACCGCTCGTACTTCGCAATCCAGTCATCGACGTCAACGTGGTCGGTGCCGCAGAAGTTACCGGGATCGCGCGGTTGAGTCAATACGACCGGCTGTACCGGCTGTACCGGTTGTACCGGAGTCGCGGTCGAAGCGGCAGCAGCAGAGTTGCTTTCTGTTGACATATTGAGGCTGTCGAGGACACGTCCGCTGCGGAGTTCCGTCTTGCGTAGTACCCAGCACCACCACCAAAATGTTACGAATATATTTAACTTATTTACAATATGGAATAGTCCAGCAGTCAAGATGGCGGTTGTGTATTCTCAGAACACCGACACGTCGTCTCCCTCTTCTTCGCACACCTCCCCACAGTCATAGCTGCAACCCCGCTACAATATATATATATATATATATATATATATATATATCTATATATATTGTAACGAAGACGAAGTACTCCGGCGCAGAAGCAGCAGCATCGAGGGTGCAGCAGAGCCTCGAGCTAGCGGACTGTGCTCGGTGCATTACGCGACTAACGATAAGCTCGACGCCCAATAAATCTCCTTTATATTTGGTGGAGCCGTGCGGGGTAACGTTTCCTCTACCATCCTGGATCTTCGTTCTCGGAGGCTACCTTCTGCTATGCCGGAGTACTTCGTCGTCGTTACAATCTCTTCGTTACAATCATCTTCGTTACAGAGCCTCGCGCTAGCGGACTGGGCTCGGTGCATTACGCGACCAAGGATAAGCTCGACGCCCAATAAATCTCCTTTATAATATATATATATATATATATATATATATATATATATATATATATATATATATATATATATTGTGGCGAAGCAATTGGTACTGTTTAACGGTTGCGTTCTCCAGCGGCTCCAAGTGGCTCGTCCTCTTAAAAAATGCCGCTCGCTCTCGGAGCTCGTGCTTTTGCCTTGACTGTTGCCATAGCGAATTGTCGCCGAGTCCCGTCCAATAAACCGCTTAACAAATTGGTGGAGAGTGCTGTGCTCCCATTCGATGCCTCTGGAGCTTCGATCCCGTACCCTACCAGCTACCATGCCTCAAGACGCCGCCCAGCAGACGCCTCCGCCTACAACGACCTCATGTCCCGGTGTCCCTCGTATCCGCGACCCCCCAGTCTTCAGTGGCGCAGATGGGACCGACGTGGAGGACTGGCTCGCGATCTATGAACGCGTGAGTGTCCCCAATAAATGGGACGAGGCGGGAAAATTGACCAACTTGGTTTTCTACCTCGCGGGTGCGGCCGGCCTGTGGTACAACAACCACGCATCCGATTTTACGACGTGGTCCGACTTCAAGACCGCCATCATCAACGTGTTTGGCCGCCCTGCCGTTCGTAAGCTGCAGGCCGAACAGCGTTTGCGAGAACGAGCTCAGCAGGCCGGCGAAACCTTTACCAGCTACATTGAAGACATCCTCGATTTGTGTAAGAAAGCCGACGCCACCATGTCGGAATCTGACAAGATGAGGCACATTATGAAAGGCATCGACGATGCAGCTCGCCAAAAACCCCAGCACAGTGGCCGAGGTCATCACGCTCTGCCAGAGCTACGAGGAGCTGCGCCGGCAGCGGTCGATGACCCGTCGCTCTCCATCCCGCGGCGCCGAGCTCGCTGGCTTGTCGACCATATCCGACCACTCCGCCTTGCTCGCTGAGGTGAAGTCATTCGTGCGCGAGGAAATTGCGCGCCAGTTCTCTCTGCTGGACTTTGCTCAACCTCAGTACGTTCAACAGCCGTCAACCACTCTTCTCCCTCCCCTCCGTCGAGCGATTGAGCAGGAAATCGCGGAGGTCATGCCTGAGTACCACCGGCACCATCCAGCTCCTGCACCACTCAGTTACGCCCAAGTTGTCGCCAGGGCGTCCCCAGTAATACCTACGGCAGCCCCACACAGTTACGCCGAAGCCGCCGCTAGACATCAGTCCTTCGAAGCGGCTGTGCCGGCTACCTACGCCGACGTCATGCAGAGGCCACGACTGCAGCCAACGATGCAGTCATATCAGTCGCCACCCCGTCAATCACGTCCTGCGCCATGGTCGGGCCCTGCTCCAGCAACCCGATGGCGCACACCTGACAACCGCCCCATATGCTTCGCTTGCGGTTACACCGGCCACGTGGCGCGTTCCTGCAATCGCGTCCAACCGCCTCATGTCGTGTCGCCCGTCACCAGCCAGTCAAACCGCACATTTTATGCCCCACCTACGCCTCTGTCGCCGACGTCACGCCAGGCTCCATCTACTCGGCGCTCTCCGTCTCCACGACGTCGCTCACTGTCGCCGATGCGCCCACGTCCGGTCGCACGCGACCAGGAAAACTAGTCGTCGCAGTCCAGGAGGCAAGGGCTGCGACGCTATCGAACTGCGAAAGCCCTCAGCGAAGCCCATCGAACGTGATAGACGTGTTTGTCGACGGTGTTCCCGCATCTGCCCTTGTCGACATGGAGCCGCCGTATCCGTTATGGACCAAAAATTGAGCTGATTACTACGAAAAGTGAAGACGCCACTTTCTAGGATGTCTCTCCGTACAGCCAGCTCCCAGAGTATTCATCCTACAGCAATATGCACAGCTCGCGTCGTCATTCAGGACGTTCTGTACGATGTCGAGTTCATTATAATTGCTGCATGCTCTCACGACGTCATCCTGGGATGGGATTTTCTCTCCCGCCACGACGCCGTAATTCATTGCGCACAAGCCGAAATCGAACTCTCCCCGTTCTCAGATCTGACGCCGGCAGACACTTCATCGGTATCGAGCAAGATCCTCGTCAAAGACGATACCAAAGTGCCTCCAAACTCGTCGACGGCTGTGTCAGTCGACTGTGCCAGTCTCTACGACACCATTGCACTCATTTCGCCATCTGACCACGTTTGCACAAGGAGAGGCTTGTTGGTACCTTTCGCGACCGTCCAGATCACTCAGGGCATTACCGCTATTTTTGTTCACAACCCATCTCCATACATTGCTACGTTGGTGCGAGGGGAATGTCTTGGCGGAGTGGAACCCCTTGAACCCTTATGAAAATGAACTTTGCGAGTCTAATGTGCAACTAATGCACAGCTAATGTGTCATAAAATTGACATTAGACCTGCAAAGCCTAATGTCCTTTAGCATCACGTGTGCATCAGACACTCAAATGACAATATGCACCAGGATTTCTGATGACAGAAGTACGCAGATTTTCCAATGCGCATCCTAATGCCAAAGCACATTACAGCTAAGAAATATATATTAAGCGTTCATCACCACTAAAAATTAAATATTCTAGTACTAAACGTAACAATTGCGAGGATTTTACATCCCGAAACCACGATACGACAGTGGCGTAGCCAGGGGGTGGCACATCGGGCCCGTGCCCCAACCACCCTCCCCCTCCCCACCCCTCGAAAGTTTTTTTGTCATGGCATACAGAGCCCAAAATGACATTCGACCACATCTGCCTGCCCGGCCCCCACTTCAGATCAAGGAGGTGCACCTACCCTCCCCCCCCCCCAAAAAAAAACAATTTCTGCCTACGCCCCTGCGATACGATTATGAGGCACGTCGTAGTGGAGGGCTCCGAAAATTTCGACCACTTGGGATTCTTTAACATGCACCTTAATCTAATTCAATTTCTTACAGATCTCAACATTCACGTTTTGTCTTTGAGAAATCTCAAACGCCAAACTTCGTAAGGAAATGCCAGCAGCACTAAAGAAAAGAGAAGAAACTGAGCCAGGAAAAAGAGACAGGAACAGGTAGGACGCTGGACTAACAACTGACTTTATTTCGAAGAAGACACGAACAACAACCGAAATGAGCATGCGCAGCAACAACCGTGAATCAAAAACAGGCAACCTATCACCTATCACTGTCGAGAAATCGGACCTCCTTGTCATTCAAAAACACAGATGGCGCACTCACACACTTATCAGGACCAAGTTTGTGAATCTGAAACGCTTCAATAATTTCACGTTCTTTCTGTGTTTTAGCTCTCCCAGTCACCGAAACGTTGCTGAATAGAGGGGCGCAACCGCACACTTTGCAGTGAATCGGTAGATTTCCACCCGTGCCCGTAGGAAGTAAATTTGCGTGCTCGCACATTCTGTCATTCACACACCTACCCGATTGCCCAATATATTCTTTGCCACAGGTCAGGGGAATACTGTAGACAATGCTGGTGTCACACCTCCTGAATCTGTTGACATGCGCCGTATTACAACTGGACCTACTAATCCCATGCCGCGCAACTCGCTTACATATGCTGGACAAAATGCAGGGCGCAGAAAACACAAGCTTGACGCCGTTTCTCCCTGCCACCTTCTTAAGATTGTGCGATACGCCATGTAAGTATGGCATAACCACTACTTGCTCCTTCTCTTCACATGCCTTACGCAGTCTAGAAGGCTGTTTCTTTTTTATGTGCAGAGATTCCGCTACCGCCTCAATCATAACCTGAGAGTAGCCTGCATTCACCAGCCTCTCAACCTGCTGATGAAAACCGGTTTGCATTTGATGCGTACAACTTTTTTCCAATGCATTGGAAATGCAAAGGTTGGCAATTGATCGCTTTACGAGCTTCGAATGAGAAGACTCAAACGGAAGGAGCATCTTTTTAGTCCTAGGACTGTACATCCAGCAGATATGATGATGGGAAAAAATTAGTGACAAATCTAAAAACCTAATAGAATTATCAAGTGGTTCTTCATGAGTGAAACATAGATTAGTGGAGCAGGACTTAAACACCTGCAAGATGTCACTGATGGCACTAGTGAGGCAGTCACTTGGTCCAATATTTAAAAGAATAAGAAAGTCATCTACGTATCTGAATATATGGTAGACTCGTCTATCATTTAAAATTGTACACACAGAGTCGTCGAATTTTGCGAGTTATATGTTACATAGAATAGGCGCCACGCAGGAACCAATGCACACACCATTTTTCTGCAAGAATAGCTTGCCTTCGAAATTCACAAAAGTAGCCTGAAGATAAAACATTAAAAGTTCCATGAAGTTGCCCGTCGACAGGCCGCAACTACTTTGAAAGGCCGTCTCCCCATTACATTCGATAAGTTCCTGAACCGCCACAAACAGTTCTTGATGGGGAACGGAGTAATAAAGCTCCTCTATGTCCACCGAGAACGCCGAGTTTGCTGTCATATTTGCCGACTTCAAGACATCAATCACCTCCCTGGAACTGTCAATGCCAAAAGGATCATCAATGGTGAGCGACTTCAGGGAACGTTGCAGGAACCTTCCGGCTAATTTCTGCCAGGAACCTGTTTCTGTGACAATGGTTCGCATGGGATACTCCGGCTTGTGGGTTTTCACCGTAAAGAAGGCAGAAAGCACATCGCCCTTGCTCTTCCTGACGGCCTTCTCTAACGACTCGAGGTTCAGCCGTTTTAAAAGCTTCACAGCCTTCATTCTCACCCTTGACGGCTTCTCGTTCACCACCTTGAAATTCTTAGCTATAGCTTCGCTAGCCTTCCTCTTGAATAAGGCATTTGGGAGTACAACAAACCCACCTTCTTTGTCGGATTGCAGAACGCTAAGGCTGTGGTCCACGAGGAAGCGGACGACTGGCCGCAGAACTTTGTCAGTGGGACCATGACTTGAACTCCGCTTCATCAGATGGTCAAGTCCTTCGGAAAGGCACCTTTCTTTCTCTTCCACAGGGACTTTCGCAGACAAGTCACGAACCGTAGCTAGCAACCGATGCCGAGGCAAACGTGGCTCTAAGGCGAACTTCGGTCCCTTATACAAGAGCGCATTGACGCTCGGTGGAACCGAGGCGCCGTCCAAAAATACCACGCCCCCCGCACTACACTGTCGCTGGGGTCTCTTCGGCACAAGCCGCACTACTTCCCGCCAGTGGCTTTCTGTCAGAAGTGCCGCACGACGAACCTGTTGGCGGAAAAGAGACGGACCTAAACGGTCCCCGTAATCTTGCAGGCACACTATCTTGAGCCAGTCTTTCCAGTGCCTAACCTGTCTCCACGTTTCTGCAATCAAGATTTTACAAATCCTCTTCCAATGCCTTTCCGACGGCGGCAGAGTCCCGAACAAGGCGACAATATCCATAACAGGAACTTTGGCCTTGACACATCTGGAGAGATATCTTGCCTTGCAGCTGTAGTACACAATTCCTTCCACGCAAATGCTCACACGGCCCACTGAAGAACGCGCACACAGTAAAGAGCCCAAGGTACAAGAAAACGAGTTCATTAGGGTGGCTTGTTGGGCAAGTTGGTGCATAGTTCTTCGTAAGGAAATGCCAGCAGCACTAAAGAAAAGAGAAGAAACTGAGCCAGGAAAAAGAGACAGGAACAGGTAGGACGCTGGACTAACAACTGACTTTATTTCGAAGAAGACGCGAACAACAACCGAAATGAGCATGCGCAGCAACAACCGTGAATCAAAAACAGACAACTTCATGGAACTTTTATTGTTTTATCTTCAGGCTACTTTTGTGAATTTCGAAGGCAAGCTATTCTTGCAGAAAAATGGTGTGTGCATTGGTTCCTGCGTGGCGCCTATTCTATGTAACATATACCTTGCAAAATTCGACGACTCTGTGTGTACAATTTTAAATGATAGACGAGTCTACCATATATTCAGATACGTAGATGACTTTCTTATTCTTTTAAATATTGGACCAAGTGACTGCCTCACTAGTGCCATCAGTGACATCTTGCAGGTGTTTAAGTCCTGCTCCACTAATCTATGTTTCACTCATGAAGAACCACTTGATAATTCTATTAGGTTTTTAGATTTGTCACTAATTTTTTCCCATCATCATATCTGCTGGATGTACAGTCCTAGGACTAAAAAGATGCTCCTTCCGTTTGAGTCTTCTCATTCGAAGCTCGTAAAGCGAGCAATTGCCAACCTTTGCATTTCCAATGCATTGGAAAAATGTACGCATCAAATGCAAACCGGTTTTCATCAGCAGCTTGAGAGGCTGGTGAATGCAGGCTACTCTCAGGTTATGATTGAGGCGGTAGCGGAATCTCTGCACATGAAAAAGAAACAGCCTTCTAGACTGCGTAAGGCATGTGAAGAGAAGAAGCAAGTAGTGGTTATGTTATACTTACATGGCGTATCGCACAATCTTAAGAAGGTGGCAGGGAGAAACGGCGTCAAGCTTGTGTTTTCTGCGCCCTGCATTTTGTCCAGCATATGTAAGCGAGTTGCGCGGCATGGGATTAGTAGGTCCAGTTGTAATACGGCGCATGTCAACAGATTCAGCAGGTGTGACACTAGCATTGTCTACAGTATTCCCCTGACCTGTGGCAAAGAATATATTGGGCACTCGGGTAGGTGTGTGAATGACAGAATGCGCGAGCACGCAAATTTACTTCCTACGGGCACGGGTGGAAATCTACCGATTCACTGCAAAGTGTGCGGTTGCGCCCCTCTATTCAGCAACGTTTCGGTGACTGGGAGAGCTAAAACACAGAAAGAACGTGAAATTATTGAAGCGTTTCAGATTCACAAACTTGGTCCTGATAAGTGTGTGAGTGCGCCATCTGTGTTTTTGAATGACAAGGAGGTTCGATTTCTCGACAGTGATAGGTGATAGGTTGCCTGTTTTTGATTCACGGTTGTTGCTGCGCATGCTCATTTCGGTTGTTGTTCGCGTCTTCTTCGAAATAAAGTCAGTTGTTAGTCCAGCGTCCTACCTGTTCCTGTCTCTTTTTCCTGGCTCAGTTTCTTCTCTTTTCTTTAGTGCTGCTGGCATTTCCTTACGAAGAACTATGTACCAACTTGCCCAACAAGCCACCCTAATAAACGCCAAACAGTTTGTATTGCAATAAATATTTCAATCATGTTTCAGTACGAGTATAACATTGGGCACTAATAAGCATTGAGCACCTCAAGCACTAATAATAATAATAATAATAATAATAATAATAATAATAATAATAATAATAATAATAATAATAATAATAATAATAATAATAATAATGCTGGAATATTCCGCGCCAAAAGCACGATGTGGAGGCACGCTCTTATGGGGCATTCCGCATTAATTTCGACCACCTTGGGCGGATAAAACTTCAATATATATATATTGATGTTTTATCCGCCGGATATATTGAAGCGTTTACTAATTAACTAATTTTCATAGTGTCGCTCGCGTGCGGTGAAGCGATACCCCGTACAGTTACACAGAAGTATAGGTTTTCCATTTCCCGGAGGATGGCGGGTTGGATTAATAGAACTACAGTGCACTGTAATAGAACTGCGGACACTGAGGGAAGCACGAGAGATGAATCAGTCGGATCGTTGCAGTCAGAATTTGGAAGTGTATCATCAGCTACACGTTTTCAACAAAAATACGCCTGGGAGCAGTGGCTACCAACGTAGCCGCCCCCACCCCCCACCCCCCACCCCATTCTTCATTCCCCGTCGGCAAGTTTCGGTGAGCGGGGTACAGGGGGTGGGGGAGGGGGCGCCCATGCCTTTCATCCCGCAGCTGACGCTTCTGTTTCCTGTTACGCAGAGAACGTAGAGGAATGGGCACCTGGTCAGATACACCCTTTCTCTTTTATTGTGCAGGAATGCATGCTATTCATACCTATCTACACAAGGGCAAAGCCTACAACCCTGAAACAAATCTGTGTTCGGCGCTTGTAGTACGCAAAAGCATTGCCTTTGAGATCTGTACTAGGGTGGTTAGAATCCAGCCACCCTACGTGTATCTTGCAGGGACTCAGTGATGACCGTCGCCTCGAGCGTGAGCAAAATTTTCTTTAATATGCCAAGAACAAAAAGTATAGCTTGAAAACTAAATACAAACAGTGATCAAATAGTACAGACGCATCTAAACTTGTGTGCAAAGCCATAAATACATTTCATTTGCAATACAAAAATTTCCTGTATGATAACACGACACTGCTGCCACCTATATTTTCTTTTTAGTCGAGCCTGTTAGTCGGCAGTTGTAACAGGCCTCGTTGTACTACAGGTGCTTCCCGCGAGCACATGTGCTCCGCAGTGACATATTTACCGTGTTAATAGATATTGTGTGCGTTTATTGTGTGCTTATCGTACATGACATTCGTCGACTGGATATTTTGCGCGTTTCGGAACGTCCTCCCGCAAGTGGGGGATGATGCATCGTCGTTCGTCGCCACTCAGAACAGCCTCATCGGACGCACAGCTTTGTTTCCACGCTAAAAAGTGCTTTCTTGCTTCGTTTATCGATTGCTCACGTTAATCGCGTGATTCAATGTCGAGTGTACCTCCAAAGACAATCCACTTCCCAGTGTTGTGACAAGCGGCGACCGCGGTTGTACAGGAGCGGAAGCGTGAGCCTTTTGACGAGCGAGTGTGAAGAATGCAAAGCCACTGCCAAACTTCGGTAAGTTGAAGAAAGTCGCTGAACTAAGTAACTTGGTTATTCATTGCATGATGCTGTTGTGCAGGAACCGATAGCCCGGGCGGCGTGTTGGCACAGCGAGGATGAGAACGAGAGACCCGATAGACACGTATGTTTGGTGCTTTGAGCGCACTTGTATTTACATCACCGTAAAAGCCGGTCGCCGATTGCGTTGATTACATGTTTGAAGGATGCGCGTTGCGGCTGCGCGATCCTATCCTTCGATCATGCAAGCCTCGTGTCATTGCGCTGTTATTCTTTGGATGTTTACTGCACGAGATCATCGCTTGAGAGTATTTATACAATCCCTTGTCGCCGTGAAGAAGTGTCTGCCTTTAAACATACGGGTCGTCCCTTAGCGTTTTCACGGTGGTGATACGAGAGGAGTTGACCAAACTCGGTAATAATGCGCAAAAGTGTCGCAACAGTGCGCACGTAGATAGAAGAACACACAGCCCTGTCACGCACACGCGATGATGGATATGTTTTTGTGGTTGCGTTCCCGAGTCCTTTTGTTGGAAATCCATGTAATTGCTCCGTGGGTAGGATTTCAACGTAGCTGCATCATAAATGTTTTAAGGGAGCTCACTTGAAGTAAATGTATTTGAGTGAATTACGTTATGTACTGGTACTAAGTGTACACTCCAACAGATGCGTGCTTAATTTGAAGAAGCACATGTTTATATGAAATAATGTTAGTAGAAGAATATGTAAATTCGATTAAGTTAGGCTAACTCATGCCACTCTTTGGTGCAGTATTTGTGTTTGAGAAAAGTGCGTGAACTTCTTTTCTGCCATTATATATTTTTTCTTTGCTGCTGGAAGCACACTAGCTTCTCCATCACGAATAATTTAGACTGTGCTCATGTTGTGAGAATGTTGCTTGATTGTGGGTTGGTTTAAGTCATTGTATTTTCACGCTTTCTTTTTTACATCAGCATTGTACCGATATTGCCCTCTTACTTGTATGCGGATGCGTAACCAAAGTGTAGTATTCAGTGATTTAGTATTTATTTAGCTTTGTAAGGTCATGAATTAAAAGAAAGAGATCTAAATTCTTATATATTCATATGTTTCCAGAAGTTCTCAGAAAGTTGCAGAATGTTATTGGTTTTGTGAAGGGCTTACATAACTAAAAAAAATCAGATAGCTCAAGTGAACAAGACACGCTAAATGTGAATTCGCTTTAGAGTACCAAAAATGTGTTCCCTATGTTGACGCAATACATATGTATGGCTCGTTCCCACCTTGCACTATGTGCTCATGCACCACGCACTCTTTGCAAATGTTTTTGTCATGTGGATCACCCATATGCATGTTCTGGGTCATGCTTATTACGTACATGAGTGAATGTTGGACATGCAGTGCCACTCTTTCGATAGTCTGCAAGAAGTGGCTAGTCCACTAATACCTGTTCTGATTGTGCCCTGATCCCTTCTTTCAAGGATCAACTTTTTTAATGTATCGATATACACTTGCCTGAAGACATGTTTGGTACTCGCTATCTGTGTGTGGTAGGGTTTGTTTTGTGTTAAAATAACCTTTTGTGGTATCTGTCATGTATGGATCAGCGATGAAAGCTGTTCACGGCACCGACACAGAGGACAGATTGCAGTGCAAGATAGGAGCGGTCTTCCTGCAAGCCCAGACAAGCCATATTGAGTGGTAGGAATATCTTTTTATCACTACAGTGGAACAGTTTTGACACGTAGCACATATTGAAATATAGCATATACTGGCCCTTAGCTTAGGTGTGGGAAACCTATTTCCTGCACTTTAGTGCAGTGCATATTATTTAGTTTGTATCCGTTGAACATGGAGCATGGAATATTTTGTATTATTTAGTTTGTAATCCTTGAACATGGAATGACGCCAGAGCCAACGTTTTGACACTTGAAGTTGTCTTCATAAAAGGAGCAACTGGTGCTTCTTGACGTTGCTGTCTTGACGAAGGCAAATCTACTTGTTGAAAAGTTGGCTGCAGCGACATAACCTCTTTGAGGACGTTTTGTCTGTTCAAGCGTCCTCCATCTTCCACCGAACATCTGTTTTGTTTGGATTGCCATGAAACTGTGCGGGGAAATCTTACTTATAATGATGTTGTTATGTGTATTGTTGCGATGCTAGCTTTTACCTTCAGAATTTTCGAGGGCCATTGCAAAATATCACTAAGAAATGAAATCTGAAGCCACAATAGACAATGCGAGAAGTTTTGTAGCGCTGATATAGGTTTTCATGCTCCCCATTGGTTGCAGGAAGGTAGCATCTTGAAAAATACTAAAATTTTGTCAGTTTTGTGTGTAAATCACAGAAATGAAAAAGAAGACAGTGTCATAATTATGGAACTCTGTTTGCTAACTATAAAAATACAAGTATTGTATTATTCAAGAAATCAGTGGATTTCTAGTGATTTTTTTGCCATGTAGTTTGGAGCAGAGTGAGAAAACTTAAAAAAAATGTTATCAAGGGTTGACATCTGGCCTTCATGGTAAGACATCCTTAGGTTTAGCATAGAGACCTGTGAAGATGACACAAGAAGGAGAAACATGCACAGGTGCTAAATTTCAACAGTTACTTATTTGCACGTGGATCACACTTGCTTATGCATTGAACAAAAAGAAAACAAAAACTCAGGCATGGACAGGCGCAGCTGCACGAAAGAAAAATTGTTCTTTCTTTGTTAAAGATAGTGATGGCACACTAACACAATCTCAGCTAACATTATTAATAGTTGCTGATTCAATGATCAGTGTAGTAGTTTGTCAATGTGCCTATGCACAATGAAACTCTCATCAAAGTGTAAAGCAAAGTTGTGCTCCAATGTGTAGCTGACCAGTCATCGCTGCCTTTCTTTACGTTGTTTCAGTGTTCCCTGAGCCTTTCTTTTTTTTTGAGACACTACCTCATTTGCCCTACATTGTATCGTATCTTGCGCGGCGTGTGCCTCGTGTCAAACCCGCCCCCTCAAGATATGGTTGTGCGGCGAGGGTTCGCACCCTTTCTCGTTTCTACTCGGCATATAAAGGCCGCCCAATAAAGATATGCGTTCTTGTTCACATCACACTCCTGTGTCATGTGTCGCTCGATCGCTAAACGGATACATACATAACGCTTACCACATGATAGGGGTATCTGGTAAACGTCGCCTTCTTTGCAGGGCACGTAATGTGTCCTGTGATTCTTAATGCAGCCAGGCGTCCTTGTGAGTATCTGGGTTGCTGCTTTTGCTTAGCTTAGAATCCTGATTTGAGGCCATGAGCACAATGCTGATGTTTACCCAAGCAGCAACCGTTTTTATGTTGACTGATATCCCGCGCAAATATGGCATAGTGGCAAAAATTCGTCGTCCATCAAGATTAGTCTTTTTTTTGCCTGGCAAATGCAAAGTGGTTTTCTGAGTAGGGCTTCTGCAACCGGTACAGAAACAGGGGCAGGATATCCTGCTGACATCCGGTGAGTTCTTGAAATTAAGGCTCATCCAAGAGAAATGGGAACAGGATTTTTAGTGCAATATACAAGCACAGGGGTTTTAAGATGTGAGGATGACTACCTCTGTCTTTATAGATTACCACAAAGGTTCTGTCGAATCTGAAGCCACTAACATCGTAACACTTGCACGTGATTACTTACACCCAATGGTGCTTACCCTCGAGCATCGGGCGAGTATTGGACTATCAGGTTCCTGAATGTACGATTTAATACGCACAAAAACTGCATATGCTAGTCATACGAACTGAGGGGAAACAAGCCATTCTTACCTTTTAGTTCCTCCCACTAAATAATGGTAAAAAGGTGCATTGTCTGACACTGCCTCGATAACGCCTTAAAAAATCCTGTTCCCATTTCTTGTGGACGAGCCTTAATTACATCCTGCTTGTGGATGCAAGCAGGATATCCTGCTCCCCTTGCTGTACCGGTTGCAGAAGCCTTACTCAGAAAACCACCTTACAGTTGCTAGGCCAAAACAACGCCGAATCTTGATCGCCGAAATATGTTTCTGCTATGCCACATCTGCACAGGATATCCGACAGCATAAACATGGTTGGTGCTAAGACAAACAGCAGCGTTGTGATCCCGGTTTCAAATAAGCGTACTAAACTATGCAAAAGCACCAACCCATGCAGTTGCTCAAAGGAGTCTTGGCTGGAATAAGAATCGCAGGACACGTACGTTACATGCTTTGCAAAGAAGGCATCGTTTATGAGATACCCCTATTATGGGGTAAGCATTATCTAGGGAAAATGGGCCATTGTCTCAAAGGAAGGCTCAGGGAACACTGCAACAATGCAAAAAGAGGCAGCAGTTGCCGGTTACCCACATAGTGATAATACTATACTGTACATTGGATTGATTATTGATACAGCAACTATTCATTATCTTTGGCAAGATTGTGTTAGTGTGCCGTCACTATATTTAACAAAGAAAGAACTATTTTTCCTGGACGCAGCTGTGCCTGCGCATGCCTGAGTTTTTCTTTCCTTAAAATTATAAATATGTATGGGGATCTGAGTCCAAATAAATTACTTGAAAGTTAGCACCTTTGTGTGTCCCTCCTCGTCCTGCCTTCACATGTATCTACGATAAGTATTAACGTTTCAATATTATGTGTAACCACAAGTTCTTGCATAGATGACGTCATCTACAGGCATTGACAAACAGCAAAAGGAGGCAATGAAACATATATTCTACCGCTATGTTATGAAGTGATGCAACATTGAAAATTGACTTTCATGCAAAGCTGTAGGCCACACTTTCACAGCGCATTCCATTGCTTTATTTTTCTATGTCGTGGGCCTTAATAGTCCCTGTTCTGACCTTACTGCTATGTGCAGGTTTATGGTGTTTTTATAGGTTGTGGTGCAACCATGTTTTAAGCAATGTCGTGCAACATGGGAGTACCCATTTCCTTCTAACAAAGCATTGTTGTCAGATGATCGATAAGCCTGAGAGTTTGATAATCTGAATCGGAGATAGCCTTCATTAGAAGGCATCGGATACTCATATGTTTCATCACATTTTTTGGAACATTATCACCCCACAATCTATAAAGATACCAGGAATCTGTGTATATCGCACAGTTCACGACACAGGTTGAGGCCTACCACAGAAAGAGAAGTGTAATGCACTGTGTGATGGTGCCTTGAATAACCTTGTTTGACAGGGAGCTTTATTGTCGAATGAATTCATACTATTGTGGATGGGTGTACATTTTAGCAATACTTGTAACTGGGCATTTTGGTGCATACTCAGGAGGGAACAGGAGCGCGAGCTAATACACGGACAATGCTCCTCTCTTCTTTCTGTGTCGGTGTCTTAGCTCGTGATCCTCTTTCCTCCTGGGTGTACGTTTGATTATTCCATTTTGCTGTTTGCACATGCACTGTAGATGATGTTATCTCTGTGCGAACACTTGGGTTCAGATGATATTTTAAGCGTCTGCGTGATTTCTAAAAAAGGTTAGTTTTGAGTTTAGCTCGGCTATGTGCTCTTTCCTTGAGTAGCTGTGCTATCCTGTCAAGATGTTCAACAAGTACCGACGCACTCCAATGTGGATTCTTCTGTTTTTCTAAAAGACAAGTGATCAATTTCATAACTATGCAATATTTGCTAGCTAACACTGTAAATGTGTACTTTAAAGCATGGAACCGGGAAAAAATATTTCCATTTTCATAAAACTTTTGTCGCCTCTTCAAGGTACATAATGAATTTACCTTTAGCTATCGAATAATATGCAAAAGTCACCAGGGGTAATAATACAAAAAATGCTTTGGCTCGCGTTCCCTAATGCCTTGTTTTCAAAATTTTTGTAGAAATGACCCATAACTTGTTACAGCATGCATATCGGTAAAATATATTGTAGGTTCTTACAGAACCCACCATTTCATGATTCTTTTCACTAGAATTTAGCATTTCTCTGGCTGTTTTACCAAGACTCAGCTCCACATTCCACTTGCCTATTGCTCAGATTCACCTTGCACAAGCTGAGCATGAGCTACAAATTGTTCTGTGATAGTTTTGTTTAAAACAAAGGAGGTGGAATAGGCTCACTGATGCATGCAGCAGTCATGCATGGAATACCATTTGAGTAGCGAAATGACGTTATTATGATATGTTACATCAAAGAAGCTAACAGAGCTAATTGGTCTGTCTTTAATAGCTGGCCAATCTACGAAACCACAGCCCTCTGAAGTGATATATAGTGGTTTGTTTTCTTATGTTTTTGATCAAAGCAGCATGAAACCAAGGCTATGTAGTTGGACATTGATACAGATGGATTATTCAGTTAAAATGGTAAAAATTATACCACTGTTCTGAAAAAAAGGCATTAATCATAAATTGCAACATCTGTTCACATGCTGCCCTAAGCTGTATGCTTCAGTGCCAAGCTAATATTAGCACTCTCTCTTGCAGGTTTCAAATACAGCAACTGTACCACCACGACAGTGCAGCACAAGAGACCCTATCGTCAGTGCTGAGTCAGAAATTAAATAGAAAAGCGCTTTCTTCTGAAATCTTTCGCCTGGTCTTATTTCGTTTGTTTGTGATTGCAAAAGAGCTCTTTCGTAGGAAATACAATATTTAACTAACTAGCCCCATTTATTGTCCTATAGAAACTAAATAGGTTGACAATTTAGCGCTCGTTTACAAATGCGTGTATCATAGACCTGCAAGATTATTCCTGGCTTTGAAAGACTGTTACGTGTAAAGAACAATAGTGATCTAGTCATTGCTCGAAATGGTCTTCTGGCGTTTATGTGACAATCGTCTAAAGGATACACACTTTTGTATTGTTAACCACAAAAATATTTATTGACCTGTGTGCAGCAAACATGCTGTTCCTGGCATAAGGCCTAGGTCTGCAATATGGTGTTTAATATCAACCTAATGCATATGTTCGATTGCATTTCACTAGACAACGGCCATTAAAAATTCATGCATTAGGACTCCATAGACTAACGCTAGACAATGGTAATCAGAAACTCGAACGTCATGACTCTATAGACTAACGGTGGCCAATTACTATTAGACTCGCATTAGGTGTGCATTAGAAAGAGCATTAGACTGGCATTAGACAGCGTAATGATTCTGATGTCTAAAGACATTAGTCTGTCTATTAATACACATTAAATTTTTTCATAAGGGAAGACGCACAAATTATGGACGCACCCGATGACACGCACTGTCTCAGTTCCGGTACGCTCAGTACCGTTTCCGCGTCCGATTCGTCACCTGCTGATGTGTTTAGGTCCTCCATTGCTGACGACCTCACATCGGTCCAGCGTTCCCAACTTCTGTGCCTGCTGGAAGAATTTCGTTCTTCTTTCGATGTCGGGCAAACTTCTCTCGGCCGCACTTCCGCTGTTACGCATCGCATCGACACCGGCGCCCAACCACCACTGCGGCAACGTCCATATCGCGTGTCTCCCGCAGAACGGCGGGCCATTAATGAGCAAATCGACGATATGCTTCGACGCGACGTTATTCGGCCCTCGGACAGCCCATGGGCGTCTCCCGTTGTTCTCGTTGCGAAGAAGGACGGTTCCGTGCGGTTCTGTGTGGACTACCGACGGCTCAACAGGATCACTCGCAAGGATGTTTATCCGCTGCCGCGAATCGACGACGCGATTGACAGACTGCAAGGAGCCGAACTCTTTTCGTCTCTTGATTTGCGCTCGGGGTACTGGCAAGTACCCATGGCCAATGACGCTCGACCGAAGACAGCCTTTGTCACGCCCGACGGCTTGTACGAGTTCAACGTCATGCCGTTTGGTCTGTGTATTGCGCCCGCGACCTTCGAGCGCATGATGGACACCGTTCTGCGCAACTTGAAATGGCACACGTGCTTGTGTTACCTGGACGACGTCGTGGCTTTCGCTCCGGACTTCTCCACGCATCTCCAACGTCTGCGGCATGTTTTGACGCGTTTGCGCAACGCCGGCCTCCAACTGAATCTGAATAAGTGCCGATTTGCAGCACGGCAGCTGACAATCCTCGGCTCCGTCGTGTCCAAGGACGGAATCCTTCCCGATCCGGCCAAGCTTCGGGCCGTGGCAGAATTTCCCAAACCTACGTCCGTAAAAGAACTGCGCAGTTTCGTAGGACTGTGTTCGTACTTTCGACGCTTCATACGAAACTTTGCCACCATCATATCGCCGCTGACGAAGCTCCTTGGAAGTAACGGACTCCTAAATTCGTGGTCGTCCGAGTGTGACGACGCGTTCGTAAAGCTCCGTCGTTTGTTGACGTCTCCTCCCATACCACGCCACTACGATCCTACGGCCCCAACGGAGGTACACACGGACGCCAGCGGTGTAGGCCTCGGCGCTGTCCTTGCGCAGCGCAAACCAGGGTTCCCCGAATATGTCGTGGCATACGCAAGCCGTACGCTTACCAGAGCCGAGACCAATTACTCAGTCACAGAAAAAGAGTGCCTGGCAATCATATGGGCCCTTACAAAGTTTCGACCTTATTTGTATGGTCGCCCATTTGATGTCGTCACCGACCATCATGCACTATGCTGGCTGTCGTCATTGAAGGATCCCTCAGGCCGTCTCGCCCGCTGGGCACTTCGCCTGCAGGACTACGACATCCGCGTGCTGTACCGCAACGGACGCCAGCATGCTGACGCCGACGCCCTCTCGCGCTCCCCCTTGCCTGACAATGCCCCCTGCTCAGTACCTCACATGGCCGTTGCTTCAATCAACGTTCACACCATCGCTACCGAACAGCGCAAGGATAAATGGATCACGTTGCTGATCGACTTGCTCACTGATCCGTGGGCAACACCATCCACTCGCGCGTTGCGTCGTCAAGCCGACCATTTCGCCGTTCGTGACGACCTCCTGCACCGACGCAATTACAACGCCGACGGCCGCCAGTGGCTACTAGTGATACCCCGCAGTCTGCGTTCTGAAATATGCGAAGCCTTCCACTCTGACCCGCAATGCGCGCACTCTGGGGTATCCGAAACTTACCACCGCATTCGACAACGATACTTCTGGCGTGGGATGTACCGCTACGTGCAGAAGTTCGATCGCTCCTGCCTCGATTGCCAACGCCGAAAACCTGCCACGCACGTGTCGCCTGCAGGTCTACAACCATTACCTTGCCCTAACCGTCCGTTTGGGCGCGTGGGCATCAATTTGTATGGGCCACTTCCTCTGACTTTGGCTGGTAACCGCTGGGCCATCGTCGCTGTTGACCATCTAACGCGATACGCCGAAACCGCCGCCCTCCCAGCGGCTACAGCGCGCGATGTTGCCTCCTTCCTACTACACAGATTCATACTGCGTCACGGTCTACCCCAAGAGCTTCTCAGCGATCGAGGCCGTGTCTTCTTATCAGAAGTCGTGGAAGCCATTCTGAAAGAGTGCCATGCTGTTCACCGCAAAACTACTGCTTACCACCCGCAGATGAATGGCCTAACCGAACGCTTTAACCGCACGCTCGGCGACATGCTGTCAATGTACGTCGCCGCCGATCACACCAATTGGGATGCCATTCTGCCCTTCGTCACCTACGCCTATAATACCGCCCCTCAGAGCACTACTGGTTTTGCACCCTTCTTCTTACTGTACGGAAGGCACCCGTCGCACACCATCGACACGATACTTCCATACAAGCCGGATCCATCCGAGTGTGCGCCTATTTCTGACACAGCCAGGCTTGTTGAAGAGTGTCGCGAGCTTGCCAAGACATTTACGACGCAGGAACAAGAGCTGCAGAAGAGCATTCGCGATGGCACCACCACTTCTGAGCCTACGTTCCTCCCTGGAGCGCTCGTATGGCTCTCGGTCCCTACCACTGCAAGTGGCGTCTCTTCAAAACTGCTGCCGAAATACGAAGGCCCATACCGGGTCGTCGAGCGCACATCCCCGGTCAACTACTTGATCGAACCCATCGAACCAGCTTCGGACATGCGCCGTCGAGGGCGCGACATAGTCAACGTGGAGCGCCTCAAGGCCTACTATGACCCACTCATAGTGACGAGCTGTTAGGTCGCCGGACGGCTCCCTTTTCGTACCCGGGGTAATTGTGGCGAAGCAATTGGTACTGTTTAACGGTTGCGTTCTCCAGCGGCTCCAAATGGGTCGTCCTCTTAAAAAACGCCGCTCGCTCTCGGAGCTCGTGCTTTTGCCTTGACTGTCGCCATAGCGAATTGTCGCCGAGTCCCGTCCAATAAACCGCTTAACGATATATATATATATATATATATATATATATATATATATATATATATATATATATATATATATATATTGGTTGCACATCAGAGAATAAAGGCTGATTCCTGGTTGTTCAAACAGTGCCTCGGTTATATCAGTCTTTCCTTGTCGCACCGCGGTCATGTGTCCTGTTCTTGCCGCGTTGCGGCAGTATCGTAGTTTTGACATATTAAACCTCAGAAGTTATTATCAACAAGCTGTCCCAGTTAAGCTCTTCATAAGAGCTTATAGCCATCGAACCTTTCCAAAATTTGTATTTCTTTCTGGGAAATAAAAATTATTTCATTTAAACAAGAGCTTCGCATATTGTCAGGGGCGACTGATGACGAGCAGGTGCTGTTTGGAGTGGATAGGCTCATGTAAATGCAACGGTGATAGCTTTCCGTTTCCGGTTCTGTGTGTGCGCTTATTGTGTGCGCTGCAATTACACCAGGCAACTGACCCAACTTTCAATTTTAGTGTAAAACTTCCAGGCATGCAAATTTATAATCCGCATTAAGAGTGGCTGCTGTGTTTTGTGCTTCGCGCACATACACGTGCTTCAGTGACGTGTATGCAACGGCGTGCTACTATCAATGCGCGAATGATATTGGCGCGACGCTGTGCAGTGCCCTTGGAGGTAAAGCATATCGTTTAGCAATACTGGCAGACGTTTTGTGGCAGCGTTAGATCCGAGTGGTAGTCAGAAGAGTGCCTCACATTTTATGCATTCGGTATAGTCTTCAGTGCATTATCTATGAGCCAAATGGAAGCGAGTGCTCTGTATCATGCACGAAGTAATTGGCTGACGAGAGACCATCTGAAAACAGGCGGCATGCGTGGATGCGTGTGAGAGTCAATTCTGAACGGGATATTTCGGGTGCTTGTTGCATGTGTGTGGACATACAGTCTCAAGCTGCAGCGCATACGATAAAATAGTGCAATACCCGGCGTACTTGCGGCATGCCTGGTATGAGTACCATGAGAAGGGCATAGCTGTTGCGAAACATTGTCGTGCTCGCCTGAAACGTCTTTTATGATGAAACACAGTCCTCGTAATGTTTTGCATTGCCCATAATCAGTATCACAAAGCATTTTCAGTACAGTATATTCAGGTAATCCCACAAGAAGTCAGGTGCTCTCTTATGCATTCGCCAAAGACGACTCGAAGGCGAATGACACCTTCTTTGTCCGCTCAGTCGATTGTATTGATCCATGCGATAAGGTCTTGCCAACGAGCTTCAATTTAACAAGGTATAGATTTGTTAAAGGGATGCTGAAGTGGTTTTACAATTCGGTAAAACTTTGTTGTTAACAAGGACCAACATTATTGTCGACGATGGCGTAATTTCGTTCGCTGTTGTGGCAGCAGGAGCTTTAAGATACGCGAAAGAAAAGTTCGTCTTGGTCCCCCCAACAAGCGCGCCAAAAGTGTAGGCGTGGAAATGAAATAACCGGAACTACGTCATAGTCGGTAGTTTTGGCCACGGTGGTAGAATAACAGGTGGCCCGACGCGCCGCTCCGCCAATGCGCCGCGCGTGCCACGGCGGTGCTCGAGTTGCCGCCGCTTTTCCGCAAGGTGGTAGCAGGTGCACTCTGGGCCGATATCTCTGCTCCGGCGCATTTGAAAGCATGTGGCCAGCGTGCGTCGCGAGCATTTAAACTGCAATTTACATCTTTAACTCTTGAGAAAGAGATCCGCGGTGTATTTATTACACCAGAGAGGCCTCGAGCAACACTGAAGAGTTGCCGTCGCTTAGAACGGACGCGCGACTAAGGAAAGCATGCAACGCAACCAGCGTTGCAGCGGCGTCTCTTCCTTTCTGCTTGGTCATCTTCGATAAATGTGGAGGCGTCCTTAGGTGCAAGTGTCTGAAGAGCAAAAGCGTCCCTATGCGACGGAACCAGCGTCGCAAAGTCGCAATCAGCCTTCGAGTCATGATTATAGCCAGATCACGGTGGTCGTGATTAGGTGATCCCAGTGCTGGGCAGTATCGAAGATACATGTATCTTCGATACTATCTTAGATACTCTTTGGGTATCTTGTATCTGTATCGCGATACGTCTCGCAAAACAAGTATCTGTATCTGTATTTCCTATACATTGAAGAATGTATCGTGTATCTTAAGATTAAAGATACTGCGATCGCACCACCTCCGTGCAAAGCAATAAACGTTGACTGAGCTCCGCTTCTCAAGCTGTTACTGCTGCCACTAAGTCACCAGAATAAAACTAAAGTGCAGTGACATTATTTTATCTTTCCGCAACAGTTTTCCAGCTAGGATAGGCGATAAACTCTGAGCGTCCATATATATTGGTTGAGCAGAGTTACGAGGTGGTGCTCGCGTCGTCTCGACAGACAAGCGCGCGAACATCTGCGCCCAGCCGAATTTTTGTTTAATCTTTATTTTTTTAGTTTAGTAGCTATTAGGGTTACCCGACGCGGTGCTTCAGTGCTTATGGCGTTTGACTGCTTGCCCGAAGGTCGCGGTAGCCGGATTTCGATGGAGGGAAAATGGTAGAGGCCCGTGTGCTTATATATAGGTTTTATAACCCCAGGTGGTCAAAATTACCGGAGCCCTCCATACAGCGTCTTTCATAATCATATCGTTGTTTTTCGACGTACCTCCTGTATCGTGTTTTTATACTTATTCGCTGTGTTTGATACGGAACGGCTTTTCTATTTTACATAGATATATTAGTTTTCGTTGTTTAGGCTTCCCTGAATTTTTTTACTGTAGCTAATCACCTTGTAATTGGATCTATAAATGGCAATAGTGTGAATAGTGGCGGTGTCCTGCAGCACTTTGCGCAACTGTACAATACGTCTGAAACGTTTCTGGGCTGCACATGCGTCGTTAGTGCGAAAACCGTAATATGTTTACGGGCGAGGCAGGACTCGACAGCGGTATTTGCACCATCGTGCGGAGGCTTCGTATTGAAGTTCATATGTTTAGTTGACAACCCGCGCGCTGGTCAGCAAGCAGAGCAGCGACTAGCTCCCATCAATTACAAAAGCTACAAGCAGGAATTGCTACCAGCGAAATGTATAAAGAGCTGTCATGTTAAGCATGCAGTTAAAACAACGCCAATAAGTTGTTTCGGAATGAAACAGGTGTACCTTGGACAAGAAGTACAAGACTTTTGAGAGACTAACATAGTTTCCACTCAAATGAAACACAATTGGTCGCAGCAGTTAATAAATTTTCAAGTGAAAATTAATTGCATAGGCGTTTATATAGATATATATTAACAAATTTGAGAATGTATCGAAGTATCTTAAGATACAATTACAATGTATCGTGTCAGATACAATCAGTGTTGCAGTATCTTGTATCTGTATCTCAAATACTTCTTGCCTGAGTATCTTGCATCGTATCGCGATACAATTTCAAAGTATCTTTGCCCAGCCCTGGGTGATCCCATGGCTTGAGATCCGCTCTGACGCGTCGCGTTTGTTGCACTCTGTCAAACCAAGGCGCGACCGCATCGCTGTTTCCGCTCACTTTGTAAGCAGGAACCACGGCTGAAACCACCGTGGCTCGATCTGTGCCGCTGATGCGGCGGCCACCAAGGGACGAAAATGCTTCGCTCCAAAATGCAAATCTGGCTACAAAACGTGCAAAGAAAAGCTGTGTCTTTTCTCCGCGCCGAAAGACGAAAAGCGACTGCAGTTGTGGAGAAATGCAATTCCACGGAAAGACCATCAGCTACAGTCCTCCGACATACATACGATAACGTGAAAACCAAATGCTTTTTTTTACTCTGTACACTCGCCGGTAGGAATTTTCACGCTTTCGAAAAAAAAAATACATGCCCGTCTCTTGCAATCGGCACCCTGTGACAGTCATATCGGGATTACCCGCGCCGATTAGAAAATTTTAAGCTTCATAAAGCCTGGCACTCTTACTTTTGCGGTCGAAGCTTGCAGACAGCCACTACAAGCTAGTAAAAACCCAAACAACGTTTTAAAGCCACAAAATTAGCTAAAGAAACCGGTTTTCACAGCACAGCGAGAGCTTCCGATGCGCGTATTTCGGCCCAAAAACTCGTCGCGAACCTAGCGGCGGCCGCGAGCAACTCGAGCGGTACGGCGACGCGCTCGCGGCGCTCGATGGGCCACCTGTTTTATTCTACCACCGTGGTTTTGGCGGAGCCGTGGCCTTCGTGACTACTGGCTGGCAGCGTTGGTGGAACTGATTGCGAAGGCCATGCTTTTACAGAGCGGATGGCGCCGATGACGCAGCACAATGAAGTTGACGTCACCGCCTTCGCTCAGCAGTTCAAGAAGTCCTGCGGCTGCAGCCGCTGTTTTTTTGCCAAGAAATGCCATTTGCGTTCACTTCAGTGAACTCTTACATTGGTTTTCGAATTCAGCAAGGATCAAACTATGATTACACATTCCAAATTCTTTTTTTCTAAGTGCTTCAGCTTCCCTTTAACAGGCTTGGACTTAACCAAATTGAGCAATTTATGAACCTGGTGTTTTTACGTGTCCCTTGACTTTATGTGGGCGGATTTATAAGGTTCCCGGGATTCATTCGTCCAAGTAATTGCTTTCTCCACATTGTCTCGAACTTATCCTTGTACCACATTTCGGAATGTTCTCATTGCACGTGGTACTTTTCGGCATAACATGACCAATGTTCTAATTTGTTTCTCAAACGCCCGCGTTGTTCCTTTTCATCTTGTTTATATTTGTGGTGGTTAGGTTCGCCACGTCGCAAGGCGTGTGACGCGAGGAGGATGGAGGAGACAACGCGTGACTGAAAATGCAGTTATATTGGACGACAAGCACACATGACAATAAGTACAATAACATGGGCCCGTGCACGCGGTTTCAAACAAGCAAAAAGGAATATGCAGTCTAACAAGTCTACGACGTAGAACGGTGCCTTGTGAATGAGGCTCGTTGCGACGCCTGACAACTTTCATTAAGCACGCGGCGTAGCGTCGTTTCGTTGGGCGAACAGGTTTCACACTTGCTACATTGGTCGTAAAATACAAGTTTTTTTCTTGTTTTCCAAGAAGGCAACACTGTTTAACCTATGATCTCTCTGGTTTCTTCATAAATTTGCAGGCTTTGGACGGTTTGTACAGTTTACGCACTATGCAGTCTTCAACCGCTCCAGAGATCTAAATAAAATGTATATACTTTCCGCTGTTTTGTCGCCATGAAAACAATTGGAGGAGCGATTCGAGGGTCGATACATCGCTCAAAGAGAGCGCGCGAAATCGTCCAGCGTATCTTGTTTTATTTATCGACAGAACACCAGCCCTTAGGAGTACCACAAACAATACGACATGGCAGCGGAGAAGTTCTGTCAACACGGGCCTCTTTATGCGCATTTAGCGCTATTACTCGATTAATATTTATCGGCACAGTCGGGAAGGTTCCCTGCGGATATGTGGTCGGAGTGACGCCCTTCCCGAGGTCCGTATTCGGTAGTGGTCTCTGGCTGTGATGAACTCGCGTCCGATACTGACGCAGAATCTGAATGCTCAAGCGGTGAACGGCAGCGCACAGCTGCAGCCTCGAGGCGAAATCCCTCCTGAGCTCCATCGGCGGCAGCTGACAGGATGGACTGGGTGGTGGCAGAGAGGTGGTAGGGAGTTCTGCCAAAAGCAGCAATGAGCAAAAGCAGGCTCATTAATAACAGTGACCTCATGAATAATGTCATAAACCAGATTCGTCTTTATATACAGGGCCACACCGTATCGACGTCCATTTTCACGGAGCATAGAAATGTTGCTTTAATCGGGAAGGTGCATGACATCCGTATCGGATCTATACCACGTTTCAGAGAAGCCGATAATATCGAAGCAATATTTTATTTGTTCCCGATTCACCTCAATTTCCTCGGCTTTGTTTTAAGGCTTTACGCTTTCAAATGGTATAAACAAAGGGTTCGATTAGAATGATAACTGTCCCTGCTTATGAGGTTATTAAACAGGTCTGCGTCAAAGTATGACGCCATGGCTGCTCACGATTGCAGTCCTTTCGTTGCCGCTCTTGGCAGCGGTTCACGAGATTTTAGCGATATCGTCTTCTGAAGCGATCCTAATCGCGCGGGCGTTATGTTCCTTTCTTGCAGAGACCCTCCCCTCGGAACTCCACACAAAACGATAGTTTGCTTCCTTTGCCTTTGCTTTGGCGAACCACAGGAATTTCTTGTTGAGGGCCGTCAGGATGTGAAAAAAAAAACCGAATGCCGTCTTCAATGTCTTTCAGAATACCACGTTTTGCAAGCCAGGGATTCTTGGTAGCCAATACGTGAAAGCGTATTACTGTAATTTTACTTTATCTTTGTTTTTGCCAAGCGGGAGACAATGGAATGTTTCCGAGTTATTCTCCGTCAAGAGCGGCAAGCCGAGTCTTCGAGCGAGGTCGTCCAGTTTTTCCAGAAGGATCTCATTTTCGGTGTGGGGCATGCCATGAATCTCCAAGTTGTGGCGTCTGCTATACTGTTGCAGATCGTTCAATTCTTGGTTTATCTTGGTGATTATTTGTTGTTCTTGGTTCGTTTCGACAGCATGGACTCTTTTCCGAAGGCTATCAATATCCTTCGCGTGCCTTGCAGATACTTCAAGCAACTCATAATGCGTTTAAAATGTACTGATGGGCTAGTTGGTGAGCCATGATTCTCGAATAGGCAGCGCACAAAGGCAACGAACACGTACACAAAAAAAAAACGCAAACACAAGCGCTGTACTGCAACTGCTGATTTATTGTCGAAAGACCCGGCTTATGTATGTGAACACGCGCATGCGCTCTCACAGCAGTGGATACGATGATGACCGAAAAACCCGAGATAACCGCACAAATAAAGGCACAAAAAAAAAACAAAAAAAAACAGAAGAAAACAACTAAAAACAAAAAACACGTGGTTCTGATAATTTTTTTTTTTTTTTTGCTACACAGTATATGGTTACATACCAAGGTATCGGCGCGCTTTTTCAGAGAAGGCAACCGAGGGGCAACTGATACACTTATCTTTCCATTTGTCAATTTCTATGGCCTCGATTACCTCTCTGGTTTCCTTCTTACGTTCCTTGCGCACAATCTCCGTTCCTGTTAAAGTGGGAGCACAGCCACAATCCCTACAATGGAAGGCCAAATGCCCAGAATCTTTTGCTGCAAAGTGGCGGTTGTGTTCCGTTAGCCGTGTGTTTATGCACCTGCCCGTCTGACCAATGTACACCTTGTTACAGGTCCTCTCAACTTACTTGCATTCAACATTTGCGGAATGGGAAGGAGAAGTGTACATCCAAAAAAATGGGATTTCTATCGGCTCCTGCATAGCGCCGGTGCTGTCCGACATTTATTTGGCTGCGCGTGACAGCAAACTAGATCACGCATTTCAAGGTCAGCGGGTGACTAGAGTTTTTAGATACGTCGACGATTTTTTAGTGGTTTTACAGTGTGATGACAAGGATTTTGATTCCGCAGTATCTAACGTTATGGCCACATTTGCTTCGTGCCTCGCACCATTGTTACTAACGTATGAGCTGCCCATTAGCGGCTATATTAAGTTTTTAGACCTTGGTGTATACGTTTCACCTGATCACATATGTTGAGCTTATGAACCAAGGGGCAACAAACCCGTCCTCCCTTACCAATCCGCGCACTCCAAACTTGTAAAGAGAGCAATTGCCAGATCATGCTTCCTTGGCGCCTTTCAGAAATCCTGTCCGCACAAAGGTGACGCCAGCTTCACCAACCAGGTGAGCCGCCTTAGGCGCTCTGGGTACCCGACGAACCTCTTGGTTTGGGTCGCAGAAGGCTTGCAAAAAAAGAAAACAAGTGCTGCCGCAAGCAGGAACCACCGGCGTACGGTGGTGATACCTTATGTGCACACCTTTTCGCACAATCTGCGAAAGATAGGCCGGAAAGCCGGTGTCGACGTTGTGTTCTCGGCACCAGTGTGATTGTCGGGCCTGTGCAAAAAGGTGAATGGCGCTAAGACGCACACGCAGTCGTGTGAAATCAAGCACCGCAACCCCTACGTCGCATGCACAGAAGAGGTGATCTACAAGATCCCTCTGACCTGTAACAAGGTGTACATTGGTCAGACGGGCAGGTGCATAAACACACGGCTAACGGAACACAACCGCCACTTTGCAGCAAAAGATTCTGGGCATTTGGCCTTCCATTGTAGGGATTGTGGCTGTGCTCCCACTATAACAGGTACGGAGATTGTGCGCAAGGAACGTAAGAAGGAAACCAGAGAGGTAATCGAGGCCATAGAAATTGACAAGTGGAAAGATAAGTGTATCAGTTGCCCCTCGGTTGCGTTCTCTGAAAAAGCGCGCCGATACCTTGGTATGTAACCATATACTGTGTAGCAAAAAAAAAAAAAATTTTTTTTATCAGAACCACGTTTTTTTTGTTTTTAGTTGTTTTTTTTTTCTTTTTTGTTTTTTTTTTTGTTGTGCCTTTATTTGTGCGGTTTCCTCGGATTTTTCGGTCCTCATCCTATCCACTGCTGTGAGAGCGCATGCCCGTGTTCACATACATAAGCCGGGTCTTTCGACAATAAATCACCAGTTGCAGTACAGCGCTTGTGTTTGCGTCTTTTTTGTGTACGTGTTCTTTCCCTTTGTGCGCTGCCTATTCGAGAATCATCATTCTGGAATGTATTGCAGCGAATGCTCAATACTTGATACAGTTTCTTTTAAAACTGACAGGTCATCTACTTTTTTAGTAACTACGACCAAATTTTTGGTTATTTCACTCAATTGTTTGCTGAGACCTTGAGCCGTCAGCTGCGCAGGAGGACTGTTTATCAGTGCTAGAATGGCCGCGAAAGGCAGATATACGACACAAGGTAAATGTATATGTAGCGAAGCTTCCATAGAAGCCCATACGTTCAGAAAATGGCTGCTCATCAGCTGCTCATGGGGCTTAGCGCCATCTGTGTGAGGAGGGAACACTTCCGGCGGAACAAAAAATAAAGCGGATGTGACGCAATATTCGGTAAAAAAGTGACGTCATTTTGTTGGCACTAGCGCGAAATTTGATCTCAAAATACTCTTCTTAGGCCCCTTATCGCTAAGGACTCGCGCATAACGGGCGAGCCGGCAAGCCCTTGGCGAATGCGCTTGAAGCCAATGCTATAGCTAACTAATATCGACCCGTGACTAAACAGCGGTGTTAAAGTGTACCGTCGTGCAATTCGCCTTGGCTTTACCAGGAAACTTTTTTCTTTGAGCTTTATTCTGCGTTCGTGTCATCTTCTACAGCGTGAATAAAGTAGGCAAAAGCGTACCTCTCATGTTTGCAGCGTTGCTTATTGCTCGCACGTGCGCAGGGGACTTAAAGAGCCCATTGCATGTGTGCTTCAGTTCTAACGAGAAGAAGAAATGACGCCTGGTCACGCCGAACATTATGATATTTCAGTTTATTCAGTGGTCACATTAACGCAATTTAACAAACCATACAGAATTAGCAAACAAATGTCGTAATAAGTACAAAAAGTGCGTACACTATGTGCATTATGCTTTACCTTATGTTCCGATAAATTAACCTTACGTGTAATGTATCAAGACATGCGAATTGTAGTGATTTTAGCGCGACAGATAACTAAGCGATCTGCTCACCGATAACACGAAATAGAGTAGGCACCGCGTGTTCACGAAGGAAACCGAGCAGCAGGAATACTGATGCATGAAAATCCAGCAAGCACACTACTCCGAGCCGTTGCCCCGGTGTCTTATCTAGAAGAGATGGCTCGCCAGGCGTACGCGTGTTGCTATGGCATCCTTGGAACACCACATCGTTTCCGCGAGTACCGAGGAAAGTCTTCGGCGTGAAATGTTAACAGCGTCGTGCCGTTCTCTGTTGAACACCGTAGCCAACACGGTCACCAACGATGAAACGCACCTCGCAACTTCGCGCACACCAAAATCAAATTCTCACCACAATAATTCACAGAACGCATGCAAGTGCGAAACACCAGAACACCTGAGGGGGCGTGTCGCCGCAGACGAACTTACGAGCGCGCCTCTCCATGCACCGCAAGGGCTGCACTGAATTACAATGACGTGCGCCTCTCTTCAGGGGCGCTAAGAAAAGGTGTTTTCGTCAGAATTAAACACTGTCGTACATTCTTGGCACATTGCACCTACTAATATTGTTTCGGAAAATAATGTAATTTGTAAAATATAAACATTGCTTTACGTTTCAATAAAACTTGGTTTTTCGCTATTGGTTGTTTTGTTCCCTTCCCTCCAAACATAGTCCTCTTCAATCGCAGCACCCAGAACTCCCTTTGCTGTGTCCGTTGGCAATAGGTTCTGAACCGTTTTTTCGCCCGAAGCTTCGCGACCTATTTGAATCGACCTTGTGCGACATGCGGGAT